>NC_068444.1:10442069-10522069 GCF_023373465.1 Oncorhynchus keta
ACACAACACAGCACAACACAACACTACACAACAACACAGCACAACACAGCACAACACAACACAACACAACACAACACAGCACAACACAACACAATACATCACAGCACAGCACAGCACAACACAACACAACACAACACAACAAAACACAGCACAGCACAACACAACACAGCACAGCAGAGCACAACAGAAATCAACATAGCACAACACAACACAGCAGAGCACAACACAACACAGCACAACACAGCACAGCACAACACAACACAACACAGCAGAGCACAACACAACACAACACAGCACAACACAGCACAACACAACACAGCACAACACAGCACAGCACAGCACAGCACAGCACAACACAACACAACACAACACAGCAGAGCACAACACAACACAACACAGCACAACACAACACAGCAGAGCACAACACAACACAGCACAACACAACACAACACAACACAATACATCACATCACAGCACAGCACAGCACAACACAACACAACACAACACAGCAGAGCACAACACAACACAACACAACACAACAACACAATACATCACAGCACAACACAACACAGCAGAGCACAACACAACACAGCAGAGCACAACACAACACAGCACAACACAGCACAACACAGCACAACACAACACAACACAACACAGCACAACACAGCACAGCAGAGCACAACACAACACAGCACAGCACAACACAAAACAGCACAACACAACACAGCACAACACAGCACAACACAGCAGAGCACAACACAACACAGCAGAGCACAACACAACACAGCACAGCAGAGCAGAGGACAACACAGCACAACACAACACAACACAACACAGCACAGCAGAGCACAACACAACACAGCACAACACATCACAACACAACACAACACAGCACAGCAGAGCAGAGGACAACACAGCACAACACAACACAACACAACACAACACAGCAGAGCACAACACAACACAACACAGCACAACACAACACAACACAACACAGCACAGCACAGCAGAGCACAACACAACACAGCACAACACAACAGAGCACAACACAACACAGCACAACACAACACAACACAGCACAACACAACACAACACAGCACAACACAACACAGCAGAGCACAACAAACCACAACACAGCAGAGCACAACACAACACAGCACAACACAGCACAACACAACACAGCACAACACAACACAACACAGCACAACACAACACAGCAGAGCGCAACACAACACAACACAGCACAACACAACACAGCACAACACAGCACAACACAACACAGCACAGCACAACACAACACAGCACAACACAACACAGCACAACACAACACAGCAGAGCACAACACAACACAATACAGCACAACACAGCACAGCACAACACAGCAGAGCACAGCACAACACAGCACAGCACAACACAGCAGAGCACAGCACAACACAGCACAGCACAACACAGCACAACACAACACAACACAGCACAACAGGGGGTGAGGCAGAGCAGAGGGTGCAGCAGAGGGTGAGGCAGAGCAGAGAGTGCAGCAGAGCAGAGGGTGAAGCAGAGGGTGAAGCAGGGGGTGCAGCAGAGGGTGAGGCAGAGGGTGCAGCAGAGGGTGATGCAGAGGGTGCAGCAGAGCAGAGGGTGCAGCAGAGGGTGAGGCACATTGGGTGCAGCAGAGCAGAGGGTGCAGCAGAGGGTGAGGCAGAGGGTGAGGCAGAGGGTGCAGCAGAGCAGAGGGTGCAGCAGAGCAGAGGGTGCAGCAGTGGGTGCAGCAGAGGGTGAGGCAAAGGGTGCAGCAGAGGGTGTGGCAAAGGGTGCAGCAGAGGGTGAGGCAGAGCATAGAGTGCAGCAGAGCAGAGGGTGCAGCAGAGGGTGCAGCAGAGCAGAGGGTGAAGCAGAGGGTGAAGCAGAGGGTGCAGCAGAGGGTGGGGCAGAGGGTGCAGCAGAGCAGAGGGTGCAGCAGAGGGTGAGGCACATTGGGTGCAGCAGAGCAGAGGGTGCAGCAGAGGGTGATGCAGAGGGTGAGGCAGAGGGTGCAGCAGAGCAGAGCGTGCAGCAGAGGGTGCAGCAGAGGGTGAGGCAGAGGGTGAGGCAGAGGGTGCAGCAGAGGGTGAGGCAGAGGGAGCAGCAGAGCAGAGGGTGCAGCAGAGCAGAGGGTGCAGCAGAGCAGAGGGTGAAGCAGAGCAGAGGGTGAAGCAGAGGGTGAGGCAGAGGGTGCAGCAGAGCAGAGGGTGCAGCAGAGCAGAGGGTGCAGCAGAGCAGAGGGTGCAGCAAAGGGTGAGGCAGAGGGTGCAGCTGAGCAGATCGTGCAGCAGAGCAGAGGGTGCAGCAGAGCAGAGGGTGCAGCAGAGGGTGCAGCAGAGCCTATATGGTAGAATATTACTTTATTACTTTATTATTTAACTAGATAATAATTGATCTTGTCTACCCTCGCGGGTAAAAACCACAACAACGGATACGGCAATGTTACAAGTCCCACTCATCCAGTGTCGCTTGTCATGAGGCTGAACAAGCAGAGTGCATTGTGCCCCACTGCGTTTCACATGAGTGTGTTTTCTCAATGGGGAGTGAATTACAGGAGGAGTACCGAGAGCAAATTGTACACCATGACTTCATAATGCATCTGACTAGTCAGCTGCTCCCAGAAAGCCCTCCGTCTACACCAGGCTATACCCATAGCACCCTGTTCCCTATACAGTGCACTATTTTTGACCAGGGCCCATAGAGAATAGGGTGTCATTTGGGATTCAAGCCCATGATTTGATCTTCTGAATTATTCTCCCCAGGCCATTCAATGCAATCATGGTGATTACTAAGCAGTGTAAACTGAACAGTAAATTAGGATCAATGAGTACTCACATGTTTGCTATGACAGGGCAAACCACCAGGGCTAGCTATCAGCCATCAGGGATACTATCAGCCATCAGGGATACTATCAGCTATCAGGGATACTATCAGCCACCAGGGATACTATTAGCCATCAGGGCTAGCTATCAGCCATCAGGGATACTATCAGACACCAGGGCTAGCTATCAGCCATCAGGGATACTATCAGCCATCAGGGATACTATCAGCTATCAGGGATACTATCAGCTATCAGGGATACTATCAGCCACCAGGGCTAGCTATCAGCCATCAGGGATACTATCAGACACCAGGGCTAGCTATCAGCCATCAGGGATACTATCAGCCATCAGGGATACTATCAGCCATCAGAGATACTATCAGCCATCAGGGATACTATCAGCCATCAGGGATACTATCAGCCATCAGGGATACTATCAGCCATCAGGGATACTATCAGCCATCAGGGATACTATCAGCTATCAGGGATACTATCAGCCATCAGGGATACTATCAGCCATCATACTATTAGCCATCAGGGATACTATCAGCCATCAGGGATACTATCAGCCATCAGGGATACTATCAGCCATCAGAGATACTATCAGCCATCAGGGATACTATTAGCCATCAGGGATACTATCAGCCATCAGGGATACTATCAGCCATCAGGGATACTATCAGCCATCAGGGATACTATCAGCCATCAGGGATACTATCAGCTATCAGGGATACTATCAGCCACCAGGGATACTATCAGGCATCAGGAATACTATCAGCCATCAGGGATACTATCAGGCATCAGGGATACTATCAGCCATCAGGGCTAGCTATCAGCCATCAGAGATACTATCAGCCATCAGGGATACTATCAGGCATCAGGGATACTATCAGCCATCAGGGATACTATCAGCCATCAGGGATACTATCAGCTATCAGGGATACTATCAGCCACCAGGGATACTATCAGGCATCAGGAATACTATCAGCCATCAGGGATACTATCAGGCATCAGGGATACTATCAGCCATCAGGGCTAGCTATCAGCCATCAGAGATACTATCAGCCATCAGGGATACTATCAGCTATCAGGGATACTATCAGCTATCAGGGATACTATCAGCTATCAGGGATACTATTAGCCATCAGGGCTAGCTATCAGCCATCAGGGATACTATCAGCTATCAGGGATACTATCAGCTATCATGGATACTATCAGCCATCAGGGCTAGCTATCAGCCATCAGGGCTAGCTATCAGCCATCAGGGATACTATCAGCTATCAGGGATACTATCAGCTATCATGGATACTATCAGCCATCAGGGCTAGCTATCAGCCATCAGGGCTAGCTATCAGCCATCAGGGATACTATCAGCTATCAGGGATACTATCAGCTATCATGGATACTATCAGCCATCAGGGCTAGCTATCAGCCATCAGGGCTAGCTATCAGCCATCAGGGATACTATCAGCTATCAGGGATACTATCAGCCATCAGGGATACTATCAGCTATCAGGGATACTATCAGCTATCATGGATACTATCAGCCATCAGGGCTAGCTATCAGCCATCAGGGCTAGCTATCAGCCATCAGGGATACTATCAGCTATCAGGGATACTATCAGCCATCAGGGCTAGCTATCAGCCATCAGGGCTAGCTATCAGCCATCAGGGCTAGCTATCAGCCATCAGGGATACTATCAGCTATCAGGGATACTATCAGGCATCAGGAATACTATCAGGCATCAGGGATACTACATTTACATTACATTTAAGTCATTTAGCAGACGCTCTTATCCAGAGCGACTTACAAATTGGTGCATTCACCTTATGACATCCAGTGGATACAGCCACTTTCAATAGTGCATCTAAATCTTAAAAGGGGGGTGCCAGAAGGATTACTATCCTATCCTAGGTATTCCTTAAAGATCAGGGGTTTCAGGTGTCTCCGGATACTAAGCCACTGATTGACTCAGCCTGTCCTGGCGTCGTGAGGGATTTGTTCCACCATCAGGGGAGCCAGAGCAGCGATACTAACAGTTTTGACTGGGCCGATCAGCCATCAGGGAACTGTACTTCCTCAGTGGTAGGAGGGCGAGCAGGCCAGAGGGATGGATGAACGCAGTGCCCTTGTTTGGGTGTAGGGCATGATCAGAGCCTGGAGGTACTGAGGTGCTATCGCCATCAGGGATACTCACAGCTCCGTAGGGATACAAGCACCATGGTCTTGAGCGGATGCGAGCTTCAACTGGAAGCCAGTGGAGAGAGAGGAGGAGCGGGGTGACGTGAGAGAACTTGGGAAGGTTGAACACCAGACGGGCTGCGTCAGGCATTCTGGATGAGTTGTAGGGGTTTAATGGCACAGGCAGGGAGCCCAGCCAACAGGGATACTATCAGCAGTAATCCAGACGGGAGATGACAAGTGCCTGGATTAGGGACTATCTGCGCCGCTTCCTGTGTGAGGCAGGGTCGTACTCTGCGGATGTTGTAGAGCATGAACCTACAGGAACGGGCCACCGCCTTGACTATCAGCTATCAGGGATACTATCAGCTATCAGGGATACTATCAGCCATCAGGGATACTATCAGCCATCAGGGCTAGCTATCAGCCATCAGGGATACTATCAGCCATCAGGGATACTATCAGCCATCAGGGATACTATCAGCCATCAGGGCTAGCTATCAGCCATCAGGGCTAGCTATCAGCCATCAGGGATACTATCAGCCATCAGGGATACTATCAGCCATCAGGGATACTATCAGCCATCAGGGATACTATCAGCCATCAGGGCTAGCTATCAGCCATCAGGGATACTATCAGCCATCAGGGATACTATTAGCCATCAGGGATACTATCAGCTATCAGGGATACTATCAGCTATCAGGGATACTATCAGCTATCAGGGATACTATCAGCCATCAGGGATACTATCAGCCATCAGGGCTAGCTATCAGCCATCAGGGATACTATCAGCTATCAGGGATACTATCAGGCATCAGGGATACTATCAGGCATCAGGGCTAGCTATCAGCCATCAGGGATACTATCAGCCATCAGGGATACTATCAGCTATCATGGATACTATCAGGCATCAGGGATACTATCAGGCATCAGGGCTAGCTATCAGCCATCAGGGATACTATCAGCCATCAGGGATACTATCAGGCATCAGGGCTAGCTATCAGCCATCAGGGATACTATCAGGCATCAGGGCTAGCTATCAGCCATCAGGGCTAGCTATCAGCCATCAGGGATACTATCAGCTATCATGGATACTATCAGCTATCAGGGATACTATCAGCCATCAGGGCTAGCTATCAGCCATCAGGGCTAGCTATCAGCCATCAGGGATACTATCAGCCATCAGGGATACTATCAGCTATCAGGGATACTATCAGCCATCAGGGATACTATCAGCTATCAGGGATACTATCAGGCATCAGGGATACTATCAGCCATCAGGGATACTATCAGCCATCAGGGATACTATCAGCCATCAGGGATACTATCAGCCATCAGGGATACTATCAGCCATCAGGGATACTATCAGCCATCAGGGATACTATCAGCCATCAGGGATACTATCAGCCATCAGGGATACTATCAGCCATCAGGGATACTATCAGCCATCAGGGATACTATCAGCCATCAGGGATACTATCAGCCATCAGGGATACTATCAGCCATCAGGGCTAGCTATCAGCCATCAGGGATACTATCAGCCATCAGGGATACTATCAGCCATCAGGGATACTATCAGCCATCAGGGATACTATCAGCCATCAGGGATACTATCAGCCATCAGGGATACTATCAGCCATCAGGGATACTATCAGCCATCAGGGATACTATCAGCCATCAGGGATACTATCAGCCATCAGGGATACTATCAGCCATCAGGGATACTATCAGCCATCAGGGATACTATCAGCCATCAGGGATACTATCAGCCATCAGGGATACTATCAGCCAGGGATACTATCATACTATTAGCCATCAGGGATACTATCAGCCATCAGGGATACTATCAGCCATCAGGGATACTATCAGCCATCAGGGATACTATCAGCCATCAGGGATACTATCAGCCATCAGGGATACTATCAGCTATCAGGGATACTATCAGCCATCAGGGATACTATCAGCCATCAGGGATACTATCAGCCATCAGGGATACTATCAGCCATCAGGGATACTATCAGCCATCAGGGATACTATCAGCCATCAGGGCTAGCTATCAGCCATCAGGGATACTATCAGCCATCAGGGATACTATCAGCCATCAGGGCTAGCTATCAGCCATCAAGGATACTATCAGCCATCAGGGATACTATCAGCCATCAGGGATACTATCAGCCATCAGGGATACTATCAGCCATCAGGGATACTATCAGCCATCAGGCTAGCTATCAGCCATCAGGATACTATCAGCCATCAGGGATACTATCAGCCATCACTATATCAGCCATCAGGGATACTATCAGCCATCAGGGATACTATCAGCCATCAGGGATACTATCAGCTATCAGGGATACTATCAGCCATCAGGGATACTATCAGCCATCAGGGCTAGCTATCAGCCATCAGAGATACTATCAGCCATCAGGGATACTATCAGCCATCAGGGCTAGCTATCAGGCATCAGGGATACTATCAGGGATACATCACAGCTTAACACAGGGAAGGGAAGGGCACATATCCACTTTGGCATGAGGCTTCAACACAGCCACATTGATGTGTTTTTTTTTAATGCAAACCATTGAGTGAGTGAGATCTTCCAAACTGATCATTATCCATGAAGCATATGTAGTAGAGCTAATCCTCCTAAACAATTTTTTATGAAAGAGAAAGAAGAGAAGCAGGAGAGGAGGAGAGAAGGAGACAAGGAGAGGAAGGAGAAGAGGAGGAGAGGAGGGGAAGAGGAGATGATGAGAGGAGGAGAGGAAGGAGAGCAGGAGAGGAGGAGCGGAAGGAGAGAAAGGAGAGGGAGGAGAAAAGGAGAGGATGAGAGGACGAGAGGAGGAGAGGAAGGAAAGGAGGAGAGAACGATAGGACGAGAAGAAGAGAGGATGAGAGGCAGGAGGAGGAAAGGAAGAAGTCCATCAGAGTGTCATGATAACTCTGTGAGATCAGAAACTCATAATAAAGAGTAATATGCACACAATATACTCTTTTCAAATTCTGCACACTGTCTGCTTCGAGATCCCTGTTGAGTGATTTCACACTACAATATAAGCCCACTTACTCAGAATGTACAATTTGGCTTTGCTCTGAAATAAATTACCTTTGCAATTTGGGAACCTTTCCAAGTGTTATATTTGGTGGCCTGTACTGTGGTTTGATGGCCTGTACCGTGGTTTGGTGGCCTGTACTGTGGTTTGGTGGCCTGTACTGTGGTTTGGTGGCCTGTACTGTGGTTTGGTGGCCTGTACTGTGGTTTGGTGGCCTGTACTGTGGTTTGGTGGCCTGTACTGTGGTTTGGTGGCCTGTACTGTGGTTTGGTGGCCTGTACTGTGGTTTGGTGGCCTGTACTGTGGTTTGGTGGCCTGTACTGTGGTTTGGTGGCCTGTACTGTGGTTTGGTGGCCTGTATTGTGGTTTGGTGGCCTGTACTGTGGTTTGGTGGCCTGTACTGTGGTTTGGTGGCCTGTACTGTGGTTTGGTGGCCTGTACTGTGGTTTGGTGGCCTGTATTGTGGTTTGGTGGCCTGTACTGTGGTTTGGTGGCCTGTACTGTGGTTTGGTGGCCTGTACTGTGGTTTGGTGGCCTGTACTGTGGTTTGGTGGCCTGTACTGTGGTTTGGTGGCCTGTACTGTGGTTTGGTGGCCTGTACTGTGGTTTGGTGGCCTGTACTGTGGTTTGGTGGCCTGTACTGTGGTTTGGTGGCCTGTACTGTGGCTTGGTGGCCTGTACTGTGGCTTGGTGGCCTGTACTGTGGTTTGGTGGCCTGTACTCTGGTTTGGTGGCCTGTACTGTGGTTTGGTGGCTTGTATTGTGGTTTGGTGGCCTGTACTGTGGCTTGGTGGCCTGTACTGTGGCTTGGTGGCCTGTACTGTGGCTTGGTGGCCTGTAATGTGGTTTGGTGGCCTGTATTGTGGTTTGGTGGCCTGTACTGTGGCTTGGTGGCCTGTATTGTGGTTTGGCCTGTATTGTGGTTGTGGGCTGGCCTGTGGTTTGGTGGCTGTGGCCTGTACTGTGGTTTGGTGGCCTGTACTGTGGTTTGGGCTGTGTGGTTTGGCCTGTACTGTGGTTTGGTGGCCTGTCTGGTTTGGTGGCCTGTATTGTGGTTTGGTGGCCTGTACTGTGGTTTGGTGGCCTGTACTGTGGTTTGGTGGCCTGTACTGTGGTTTGGTGGCCTGTATTGTGGTTTGGTGGCCTGTACTGTGGTTTGGTGGCCTGTACTGTGGTTTGGTGGCCTGTACTGTGGTTTGGTGGCCTGTACTGTGGTTTGGTGGCCTGTACTGTGGTTTGGTGGTCTGTACTGTGGTTTGGTGGCCTGTACTGTGGTTTGGTGGCCTGTACTCTGGTTTGGTGGCCTGTACTGTGGTTTGGTGGCCTGTACTGTGGTTTGGTGGCCTGTACTGTGGTTTGGTGGCATGTACTGTGGTTTGTCTACACACTCAATGTGAATGTGGTGGAGTAAAAGGGAAACTAAACACAGGCAAGGCCCCGGATCGGACACCTCAACTGGACTGGAATAAGTGATCACAATGGGTGGGCAGTCAGAGAGAGAGAGAGAGAGAGAGAGAGAGAGAGAGAGAGAGAGAGAGAGAGAGAGAGAGAGAGAGAGAGAGAGAGAGAGAGAGAGAGAGAGAGAGAGAGAGATCAGTCAGTGTTCAGTGTTCAGTCAGTGTTCAGTGTTCAGTCAGTGTTCAGTGTTCAGTCAGTGTTCAGTGTTCAGTCAGTGTTCAGTGTTCAGTATTCAGTCAGTGTTCAGTCAGTGTTCAGTGTTCAGTCAGTGTTCAGTGTTCAGTCAGTGTTCAGTATTCAGTCAGTGTTCAGTGTTCAGTCAGTGTTCAGTGTTCAGTGTTCAGTGTTCAGTGTTCAGTGTTCAGTCAGTGTTCAGTCAGTGTTCAGTGTTCAGTGTTCAGTCAGTGTTCAGTGTTCAGTGTTCAGTCAGTGTTCAGTCAGTGTTCAGTGTTCAGTCAGTGTTCAGTCAGTGTTCAGTGTGTTCAGTCAGTGTTCAGTGTTCAGTCAGTGTTCAGTGTTCAGTGTTCAGTCAGTGTTCAGTCAGTGTTCAGTGTTCAGTTTTCAGTGTTCAGTCAGTGTTCAGTGTTCAGTCAGTGTTCAGTGTTCAGTCAGTGTGTCAGTCAGTGTTCAGTGTTCAGTCAGTGTTCAGTGTTCAGTCAGTTCAGTATTCAGTCAGTGTTCAGTGTTCAGTCAGTGTTCAGTGTTCAGTCAGTGTTCAGTCAGTGTTCAGTCAGTGTTCAGTGTTCAGTCAGTGTTCAGTGTTCAGTCAGTGTTCAGTGTTCAGTCAGTGTTCAGTGTTCAGTGTTCAGTCAGTGTTCAGTGTTCAGTCAGTGTTCAGTGTTCAGTCAGTGTTCAGTGTGTTCAGTCAGTGTTCAGTCAGTGTTCAGTCAGTGTTCAGTGTTCAGTCAGTGTTCAGTGTTCAGTCAGTGTTCAGTGTTCAGTCAGTGTTCAGTGTTCAGTCAGTGTTCAGTCAGTGTTCAGTCAGTGTTCAGTCAGTGTTCAGTGTTCAGTGTTCAGTGTTCAGTCAGTGTTCAGTCAGTGTTCAGTGTTCAGTATTCAGTCAGTGTTCAGTCAGTGTTCAGTGTTCAGTCAGTGTTCAGTGTTCAGTCAGTGTTCAGTATTCAGTCAGTGTTCAGTGTTCAGTGTTCAGTGTTCAGTCAGGGTTCAGTGTTCAGTCAGTGTTCAGTCAGTGTTCAGTGTTCAGTGTTCAGTGTTCAGTCAGTGTTCAGTGTTCAGTGTTCAGTCAGTGTTCAGTCAGTGTTCAGTCAGTGTTCAGTGTTCAGTCAGTGTTCAGTCAGTGTTCAGTCAGTGTTCAGTGTTCAGTCAGTGTTCAGTCAGTGTTCAGTCAGTGTTCAGTCAGTGTTCAGTGTTCAGTCAGTGTTCAGTCAGTGTTCAGTGTTCAGTCAGTGTTCAGTGTTCAGTCAGTGTTCAGTGTTTATTCAGTGTTCAGTCTGGGGGGATAAAGGTGGTATTTTTGGTATTTGATTAGGAGCCCAATTATGTTTTGCAAAAGCAGCAGCTGCTCTATCTGGGGTATGACACAGAACATGACACATAATACAGAATGGTGTAATACAGAACATCATTAGACGAGTACAGCTCAGGACAGAACTACGTACATAAAGGGCTGTGTATATCACCAGGAGGATGTTGTAATCAATGCGTTGGGAGAGAGAGAGAGAGAGTTCAGTCAGTGTTCAGTCAGTGTTCAGTGTTCAGTCAGTGTTCAGTGTTCAGTGTTCAGTGTTCAGTGTTCAGTGTTCAGTCAGTGTTCAGTCAGTGTTCAGTGTTCAGTCAGTGTTCAGTCAGTGTTCAGTCAGTGTTCAGTGTTCAGTCAGTGTTCAGTCAGTGTTCAGTGTTCAGTCAGTGTTCAGTGTTCAGTGTTCAGTCAGTGTTCAGTGTTCAGTCAGTGTTCAGTGTTCAGTCAGTGTTCAGTGTTCAGTATTCAGTCAGTGTTCAGTCAGTGTTCAGTGTTCAGTCAGTGTTCAGTGTTCAGTCAGTGTTCAGTGTTCAGTCAGTGTTCATTCAGTGTTCAGTATTCAGTTAGTGTTCAGTCAGTGTTCAGTGTTCAGTCAGTGTTCAGTCAGTGTTCAGTATTCAGTCAGTGTTCAGTGTTCAGTGTTCAGTCAGTGTTCAGTGTTCAGTGTTCAGTGTTCAGTCAGTGTTCAGTGTTCAGTGTTCAGTGTTTAGTGTTTAGTGTTCAGTGTTCAGTGTTTAGTGTTCAGTGTTCAGTGTTCAGTCAGTGTTCAGTCAGTCAGTGTTCAGTGTTCAGTCAGTGTTCAGTGTTCAGTCAGTTTATTTTATTCAGTGTTCAGTCTGGGGGATAAAGGTGGTATTTTTGGTATTTGATTAGGAGCCCAATTAGTTGTTGCAAAAGCAGCAGCTGCTCTTCCTGGGGTATCACACAGAACATGACACATAATACAGAATGGTGTAATACAGAACATCATTAGACGAGTACAGCTCAGGACAGAACTACGTACATAAAGGGCTGTGTATATCACCAGGAGGATGTTGCAATCAATGCGTTGGGAGACAGGGAACCAGTGCGGTTCACGGTGGATTAGTTTTGAACCATTTGGAGCTTATGGAGGAGGTTGTTTGAGTTGATGCAGGAGAGTCGTGAGTAGCAGTAGTCAAGACGGGAGGAGATGAATGCATATATGTTTGTCACGGCTGTGTGGAGAGACGGACCAAGGCTCAGCGTGCTCTGAGTTCCACATCTTTATTTTAGTGAAACTTACAAAAACAAAAGGAAACATGTTACGAACCGCAACACAAGAGGTGCTACATGCACTAACTCAAAACAAGATCCCACAAAACACACTGGGGAAATGGCTGCCTAAATATGATCCCCCAATCAGAGACAACGATAAACAGCTGCCTCACTCAAAACAAGATCCCACAAAACACAGTGGGGAAATGGCTGCCTAAATATGATCCCCCAATCAGAGACAACGATAAACAGCTGCCTCACTCAAAACAAGATCCCACAAAACACAGTGGGGAAATGGCTGCCTAAATATGATCCCCCAATCAGAGACAACGATAAACAGCTGCCTCTGATTGGGAACCATACCAGGCCAACATAGAAATAAAACCCATAGATAGGAACACCCCGACCTAACCAATATAGAGAATAAAAAGGCTCTCTATGGTCAGGGCAAGATGATGAGGGTTTCAGCGGCAGTACAGGAAAGGGAGCACCTGACTTCAGCAATGTTGACATAATGTTTTATGTGGTAGTCAAATGAGAGGGTGGAGTCTAGGATGTGTGTGGATGGAAGGGAAGACAGAGTTGTCGTCAGTGGTGAGGTTGAGGAAGTGTTCCATTGTATCACTGTTGAGCTTCAGGAAGTTTTGTTGTATCCGTGTTTTTATTGCAGAAAGGCAGGATTCAATGTGGGTCAGAGGTGGGTTGAGGAGGGATTTGGTGTTGATGTAGATCTGGGTGTCATCGGCATGGCAGTGAAGGTCAAAGTTGAAGTGAAGGAGGCTCTGACCAAGAAGAATGACGTCGATGATGAAGAGTAAGGGACCCAGCACAGAGCCCTGGGGGATACCCTGTTTAACTGCAGCAGAGTCTGAGGTGTGGCCATTAAGGGAGACATAGTGGGTCCGGTTTGTGAGGTATGATTGTAGCCATCCCTCAACACCCAGACTCTCAAGCCTGGTGAAGAGGATCTGATGGCTCACTGTGTCAAAAGCGGCACTCAGGTCGAGGAGAATCAGGATATTGAGGAGAATCCGGATGTTGAGGACAATCAGGATGTTGAGGGCACCAGCATCAGCAGAGGTGAGGAGGTCATTGACAACGTTGAGGAGTGCAGTTTCAGTACGTTGGAGTGGGGACGAAACGAGAGTGGAGGGGCTCGAACAGGTCATTGATCAGCAGGTCGGTTTGAAATTGGGAGCAACAGTACATTTCAGAATGGTGGCAAGGAATGGGGAGGTTGGAAATGGGGCGGAAGTTATTGAGTAGAAAATTGATCCTAGGTGCTGAGTATAGAGACAGCTTACTCCTATATATATATCTAAATAATATATATAATATGATATATAATATAATTATAATATATATTTTCTGAATATTGACCAAAAAATATTGACTGAATTACAAGCCACTGACGGAATTGACGACAGACACTCAAAACAAACATATTTTTTGCTTCTAGAAATATGTCAAACATTTGTAAAATATACAAACATACAAACATTTGTAAAATATACAAACGTAAAAACATTTGTAAAATATACAAACGTACAAACATTTGTAAAATATACAAACATACAAACATTTGTAAAATATACAAAACGTACAAACATTTGTAAAATATGGAAAATTATTCACTTGAAAATACACAACAAAAATATGAACATTCTATCAAGGTCTTTCAGTGCTCTGACAGTGTTGACAAATGCAATCAGGTGTGCTAGCTCTGGAAAACGTGCAATCCTGTACATGGAACGGATATGGGGGGGGGGTTCCTAAAAAGCCCTGTGAGTAACGTACACCACCTCTCCACTGAGCAAATCTGATTAACATGTCAGTGTCACTCTGTCCGAGCGCACACACACGCACACGCACACACACACACACACACACACACACACACACACACACACACACACACACACACACACACACACACACACACACACACACACACACACACACACACACACACACACACACACACACCATCCTGTCATGTTCATTCCCCCCCCCTCACTCATCACCGGCCTGTCTAGAGCCTTACCACTAAATCTGATTCCACACACACACAGAGATGGAAGACGGACACGTGACAGGGACAGCATGTACACCGGATGTAATCTTTCCATCTCCTCTCTATATACACACATTTGCGCGCACACACACACACACACACACATTTCCTGTTGAGTGCATATGAAATGACTGGGCCGGGAAATACAAAAACAGGAAATGAAATCACCAATGAATGGTTAAAGTGTGCGTGCAATACACCCATTACATTTGAAACCAAACCTTGGTCATTAAGGTATCACATTTTCTTTAACAAGCCATACAAATATGGTTACAATTTAAGTTTTTATCCTCCTGAAAAGACAGAACAAATATTACAACAAATGTTATGGTTAAACTCAAATTGGGGCGGCAGGGTAGCCTCGTGGTTAGAGCGTTGGACTAGTAACTAGAAGGTTGCAAGTTCAAACCCCTGAGCTGACAAGGTACAAATCTGTCGTTCTGCCCCTGAACAGGCAGTTAACCCACTGTTCCTAGGCCGTCATTGAAAATAATAATTTTTTCTTAACTGACTTGCCTCGTTAAATAAAAATAAAATAAAAATTAAGCAGATGCTGTTCTCCAGAGAAATTGGTACCGTTGTCAAGGGCACAACGACAGTAAATCTCAGTGATTCAAACCAGAGACCTTACAGTTACTAGCCCTACACTGCTAACCAATTTCACATCCACCTTTAAGTCATTTAGCAGATGCTTTAATATAGAGTGATTTACTATAGCCAAAAAACACAATTTTTGTTTTGGTCTCCCATGGGACTTGAACAACCTTGTCATTGCAGGTGCCATGCTCTACCAGCTGATCCGCCACACGGGATCCGCTAGCTAGTTGGCGGTGGTGCGCGCTAATAGCGTTTCAATCGGGTGATGTCACTCACTCTGAGACCTTGGAGTAGTTGTTCCCCTTGCTCTGAAAGGGCCGCGGCTTTGGTGGAGCCATGGGTGACGATGCTTCGTGGGTGTCAGTTGTTGATGTGTGCGGAAGGTCCCTGGTTCGAGCCCGGGTTGGAGCGAGGAGAAGGACGGAAGCTAAGCTGTTATACTACCTACTCTCCTAGAGATGGAGCCCTTAGAGCAGAAAAATGTAAACAAATGTCTATTAAAAAAACCTGAAAGATGAATGATTACAGTTGATTAACTCTCCTTAACCTCTCGCTTATCAAATGCTGTTACGCTGGGTTGAAGGTCACCTCCCCTGGCCTCCAGGGAACCACAAGCCTTTCTGTTCCAGTTAAATCCCCCAGTTATTTAGTAGCACATGAATCAAGCTTAGAGTCCATTCCTATTAAAAAATGAATCAAGCCTAGAGTCCATTCCTATTATAAAATGAATCAAGCCTAGAGTCCATTCCTATCCAACTCCCCCTCTCCTGTATCCCCCTCCCCTCTCCTGTATCCAACTCCCCTCCCCTCTCCTGTATCCCCCCCCCCCCTCTCCTGTATCCCCCTCCCCTCTCCTGTATCCCCCTCCCCCTCCCCCTCCCTGTATCCCCCTCCCCTCTCCTGTATCCCCCTCCCCCTCTCCTGTATCCCCCTCCCCTCTCCTGTATCCAACTCACCCTCTCCTTTATCCCCTCCCCTCTCCTGTATCCACTTCCCCCTCTCCTGTATCCCCCTCCCCTCTCCTGTATCCCCCTCCCCTCTCCTGTATCCCCCTCCCCCTCTCCTTTATCCCCTCTCCCCCTCCCCCTCCCTGTATCCACCTCCCCCTCTCCTGTATCCACCTCCCCTCTCCTGTATCCCCCTCCCCTCTCCTGTATCCCCCTCCCCTCTCCTTTATCCCCCTCCCCTCTCCTGTATCCACCTCCCCCTCTCCTGTATCCACCTCCCCTCTCCTTTATCCCCCTCCCCCTCTCCTGTATCCCCCTCCCCTCCAACTCTCCTGTAACCCCCTCCCCCCTCTCCTGTAACCCCCTCCCCCTCCTTTATCCCCTCCCCCCTCTCCTGTATCCCCCTCCCCCTCCAACTCTCCTGTAACCCCCCTCCCCCTCTCCTGTAACCCCCTCCCCCTCTCCTTTATCCCCCTCCCCCTCTCCTGTATCCAACTCCACCTCTCCCCCATTTACATAAGCAGTATGTCCTTAAATCAATCAATTTTTTCACTGCAAATTTATTTTTCCTGGAAAAAATCTGTCTTGGCAAATGATGTCACATAATGCGAATGACAGCCTAACATCAACCTTGATCCTGGTAGTATCATCCCAAGGAAAGTAATCATAGAGGAGAGAAGAGACGAGGAGAGGAGGGGTGGGGTGGGGTGGGGAGAGGGGTGAGGAGAGGAGGAGTGGGGAGAGGAGGGGTGGGGAGAGGAGGGGTGGGGTGGGGGAGAGGAAGGGTGGGGAGAGGAGGGGTGGGGTGGGGAGAGGGGTGAGGAGAGGAGGGGGAGAGGGGTGGGGAGAGGAGGGGTGGGGGACAGGAGACGAGAGGAGGGTTGGGGAGAGGAGGGTGGGGGAGAGGAGACGAGAGGTGGGGGAGAGGAGAGGTGGGGGAGAGAAGTAGTTTGCTCTCTGTGTGTGTGTGTGTGTGTGTGTGTGTGTGTGTGTGTGTGTGTGTGTGTGTGTGTGTGTGTGTGTGTGTGTGTGTGTGTGTGTGTGTGTGTGTGTGTGTGTGTGTGTGTGTGTGTGTGTGTGTAGTGTACAGTGTACAGTGTGGATGCCAGGCAGCCCAGAGTCCAAACAAACACAGCTAGTCTGCTGCTCAAGATAAACAAACCAATTAGGACTCGGAGGAACGGAGATGAACGCATGTTATTCTGTTATTCTCCAGTCAGTTGGTTGGCAGCTGAATATTTTCTGATAGAAAATAATAATCAATGTAAGTCTCCAGGTTATGAGCAAGGCCTGATACTGTAAAAGAAAAACTATCCACAGAGATACATGAATAAAATCTAGTAATGCAGAAAATAACGATTCATAAGATGAATTAATAAAGGAACTAAATTAGCTACTAGTGGTGATGTGATGTCATAATTTGAGAGGAGAGAAGACAACACAGAGTAGAGGAGAGAAGAGAAGACAACACAGAGTAGAGGAGAGAAGAGAAGACAACACAGAGTAGAGGAGAGAAGAGAAGACAACACCGAGAGGATAGGAGAGAAGACAACACAGAGTAGAGAGGAGAGAAGACAACAGAGTAGAGAGGAGAGAAGAGAACACAGAGTAGAGAGGAGAGAAGACAACACAGAGTAGAGAGGAGAGAAGACAACACAGAGTAGAGAGGAGAGAAGAGAACACAGAGTAGAGAGGAGAGAAGACAACACAGAGTAGAGAGGAGAGAAGACAACACAGAGTAGAGAGGAGAGAAGAGAACACAGAGTAGAGAGGAGAGAAGACAACACAGAGTAGAGAGGAGAGAAGACAACACAGAGTAGAGAGGAGAGAAGACAACACAGAGTAGAGAGGAGAGAAGACAACACAGAGTATAAAGGAGAGAAGACAACACAGAGTAGAGAGGAGAGAAGACAACACAGAGTAGAGGAGAGAAGACAACACAGAGTAGAGAGGAGAGAAGACAACACAGAGTAGAGAGGAGAGAAGACAACACAGAATAGAGAGGAGAGAAGACAACACAGAGTAGAGAGGAGAGAAGAGAACACAGAGTAGAGAGGAGAGAAGACAACACAGAGTAGAGAGGAGAGAAGACAACACAGAGTATAAAGGAGAGAAGACAACACAGAGTAGAGAGGAGAGAAGACACACAGAGTAGAGGAGAGAAGACACACAGAGTAGAGAGGAGAGAACACAACACAGAGAGGAGAAAAAACAACAGAATAGAGAAGACAACACAGAGTAGAGAGGAGAGAAGACAACACAGAGTAGAGGAGAGAAGACAACACAGAGTAGAGAGGAGAGAAGACAACACAGAGTAGAAAGGAGAGAAGACAACACAGAGTAGAAGAGAGAAGACAACACAGAGTAGAAGAGGAGAGAAGACAACAGAGTAGAGAGTAGAGAAGACAACACAGAGTAGAGAGGAGAGAGGACAACAGAGTAGAAGAGAGAAGACAACGCAGAGAGAAGAGAAGACAAAACAGAGTAGAGGAGAGAAGAAAACAGAGTAGAGAGGAGAGAAGACAACACAGAGTAGAGATGAGAGAAGACAACACAGAGTAGAGGAGAGAAGACAACGCAGAGAGAAGAGAAGACAAAACAGAGTAGAGGAGAGAAGAAAACAGAGTAGAGAGGAGAGAAGACAACACAGAGTAGAGAGGAGAGAACACAACACAGAGAGGAGGAAAATCAAACAGAATAGAGAAGACAACAGAGTAGAGAGGAGAGAAGACAACACAGAGTAGAGGAGAGAAGACAACACAGAGTAGAGAGGAAAGAAGACAACACAGAGTAGAGATGAGAGGAGACAACACAGAGTATAAAGGAGAGAAGACAACACAGAGTAGAGAGGAGAGAAGACAGAGAGTAGAGATGAGAGAAGACAACGCAGAGTATAAAGGAGAGAAGACAACACAGAGTAGAGAGGAGAGAAGACAACACAGAGTATAAAGGAGAGAAAACAACACAGAGTAGAGATGAGAGAAGACAACACAGAGTATAAAGGAGAGAAGACAACACAGAGTAGAGAGGAGACAAAACAGAAGACAATACAGAGTAGAGAGGAGACAACACAGAGTAGAGATGAGACAACACAGAGTAGAGAGGAGAGAAGACAACACAGAGTAGAGAGGAGAGAAGACAACACAGAGTAGAAAGGAGAGAAGACAACACAGAGTAGAGAGGAGAGAAGACAACACAGAGAGAGAGGAGAGACAACACAGAGTAGAGGAGAAAGACAACACAGAGTAGAGAGAGAAGACAACACAGAGTAGAGAGGAGAGAAGACAACACAGAGTAGAGAGGAGAGAAGACAACACAGAGTATAAAGGAAGAAGACAACACAGAGTAGAGATGAGAGAAGACAACACAGAGTATAAAGGAGAGAAGACAACACAGAGTAGAGAGGAGAGAAGACAACACAGAGTAGAGAGGAAAGAAGACAACACAGAGTAGAGGAGAGAAAGACAACACAGAGTAGAGAGGAGAAAAGACAACAGAGAGAGATAGAGAAGGAGAGAAGACAACACAGAGTAGAGGGAGAGAAGACAACACAGAGTATAAAGGAGAGAAGACAACACAGAGTAGAGGAGAGAAGACAACACAGAGTAGAGAGGAGAGAAGACAACACAGAGTAGAGATGAGAGAAGACAACACAGAGTAGAGGAGAGAAGACAACACAGAGTAGAGGGAGAAAGACAACACAGAGTAGAGAGGAGAGAAGACAACACAGAGTAGAGATGAGAGAAGACAACACAGAGTAGAGGGAGAGAAGACAACACAGAGTAGAGGAGAGAAGACAACACAGAGTAGAGAGAGAAGACAACACAGAGTAGAGAGGAGAGAAGACAACACAGAGTAGAAAGGAAAAGACAACAGAATAGAGAAGAAACACAGAGTAGAGAGGAAAAAAGACAACACAGAGTAGAGAGGAGAGAAGACAACACAGAGTAGAGATGAGAGAAGACAACACAGAGTAGAAGACAACACAGGAGAGAAGACAACACAGAGTAGAGATGAGAGAAGACAACACAGAGTAGAGAGGAGAGAAGACAACACAGAGTAGAGAGGAGAGAAGACAACACAGAGTAGAGAGGAGAAGACAACACAGAGTATAAAGGAGAGAAGACAACACAGAGTAGAGATGAGAAGAAGAGAGACAGAGACAGAGAGAGGAGAAGACAACACAGAGTATAAAGGAGAGAAAGACAACACAGAGTAGAGATGAGAGAAGACAACACAGAGTATAAAGGAGAGAAGACAACACAGAGTAGAGATGAGAGAAGACAACACAGAGTAGAGATGAGAGAAGACAACACAGAGTATAAAGGAGAGAAGACAACACAGAGTAGAGAGGAGAGAAGACAACACAGAGTAGAGATGAGAGAAGACAACACAGAGTATAAAGGAGAGAAGACAACACAGAGTATAAACACAGAGAGAGATGAGAGAAGACAACACAGAGTAGAGAGGAGAGAAGACAACACAGAGTAGAGAGGAGAGAAGACAACACAGAGTAGAGATGAGAGAAGACAACACAGAGTATAAAGGAGAGAAGACAACACAGAGTATAAAGGAGACAACACAGAGACAACACAGAGTATAGAAGGAGAGAAGACAACACAGAGTATAAAGGAGAGAAGACAACACAGAGTAGAGATGAGAGAAGACAACACAGAGTAGAGAGAAGAGAGAAGACAACACAGAGTAGAGATGAGAGAAGACAACACAGAGTATAAAGGAGAGAAGACAACACAGAGTAGAGGAGAGAAGACAACACAGAGTAGAGAGGAGAGAAGACAACACAGAGTATAAAGGAGAGAAGACAACACAGAGTAGAGATGAGAGAAGACAACACAGAGTAGAGAGGAGAGAAGACAACACAGAGTATAAAGGAGAGAAGACAACACAGAGTAGAGATGAGAGAAGACAACACAGAGTAGAAGGAGAGAAGACAACACAGGAGAGAAGACAACACAGAGTAGAGATGAGAGAAGACAACACAGAGTAGAGATGAGAGAAGACAACACAGAGTATAAAGGAGAGAAGACAACACAGAGTAGAGAGGAGAGAAGACAACACAGAGTATAAGGAGAGAAGACAACACAGAGTAGAGATGAGAGAAGACAACACAGAGTAGAGGAGAGAAGACAACACAGAGTAGAGATGAGAGAAGACAACACAGAGTAGAGAGGAGAGAAGACAACACAGAGTAGAGAGGAGAGAAGACAACACAGAGTAGAGAGAGAGAAGACAACACAGAGTATAAAGGAGAGAAGACAACACAGAGTAGATATGAGAGAAGACAACACAGAGTAGAGGGAGAGAAGACAACACAGAGTATAAAGGAGAGAAGACAACACAGAGTAGAGATGAGAGAAGACAACACAGAGTATAAAGGAGAGAAGACAACACAGAGTAGAGATGAGAGAAGACAACACAGAGTAGAGATGAGAGAAGACAACACAGAGTATAAAGGAGAGAAGACAACACAGAGTAGAGAGGAGAAGACAACACAGAGTAGAGATGAGAGAAGACAACACAGAGTATAAAGGAGAGAAGACAACACAGAGTATAAAGGAGAGAAGACAACACAGAGTAGAGAGGAGAGAAGACAACACAGAGTAGAAAGGAGAGAAGACAACACAGAGTAGAGATGAGAGAAGACAACACAGAGTATAAAGGAGAGAAGACAACACAGAGTAGAAAGGAGAGAAGACAACACAGAGTAGAGAGGAGAGAAGACAACACAGAGTATAAAGGAGAGAAGACAACACAGAGTAGAGATGAGAGAAGACAACACAGAGTAGAGAGGAGAGAAGACAACACAGAGTAGAGATGAGAGAAGACAACACAGAGTATAAAGGAGAGAAGACAACACAGAGTATAAAGGAGAGAAGACAACACAGAGTAGAGAGGAGAGAAGACAACACAGAGTATAATGGAGAGAAGACAACACAGAGTAGAGATGAGAGAAGACAACACAGAGTAAGAGGAGAGAAGACAACACAGAGTATAAAGGAGAGAAGACAACACAGAGTAGAGATGAGAGAAGACAACACAGAGTATAAAGGAGAGAAGACAACACAGAGTAGAGATGAGAGAAGACAACACAGAGTAGAGATGAGAGAAGACAACACAGAGTATAAAGGAGAGAAGACAACACAGAGTAGAGATGAGAGAAGACAACACAGAGTATAAAGGAGAGAAGACAACACAGAGTAGAGATGAGAGAAGACAACACAGAGTAGAGATGAAAGGAGAGAAGACAACACAGAGTAGAGATGAGAGAAGACAACACAGAGTAGAGAGGAGAGAAGACAACACAGAGTAGAGATGAGAGAAGACAACACAGAGTATAAAGGAGAGAAGACAACACAGAGTATAAGAGAAGACAACACAGACAACACAGAGTAGGGAGGAGAGAGAGACAACACAGAGTATAAAGGAGAGAAGACAACACAGAGTAGAGAGGAGAGAAGACAACACAGAGTATAAAGGAGAGAAGACAACACAGAGTAGAGAGGAGAGAAGACAACACAGAGTAGAGAGAGAGAAGACAACACAGAGTAGAGAGGAGAGAAGACAACACAGAGAAGAGAAGACAACACAGAGTAGAGAGGAGAGAAGACAACACAGAGTAGAGAAGAGAAGACAACACAGAGTAGAGAGGAGAGAAGACAACACAGAGTAGAGAGGAGAGAAGACAACACAGAGAGAGAGAGAAGACAACACAGAGTAGAAGGAGAGAAGACAACACAGAGTAGAGAGGAGAGAAGACAACACAGAGTAGAGAGGAGAGAAGACAACACAGAGTAGAGAGGAGAGAAGACAACACAGAGAGAAAGGAGAGAAGACAACACAGAGTATAAAGGAGAGAAGACAACACAGAGTAGGAGGAGAGAAGACAAAGACACAGAGTATAAGGAGAGAAGACAGAGATAAAGATGAGAAGACAACACAGAGTAGAGATGAGAGAAGACAACACAGAGTATAGAGGAGAGAAGACAACACAGATGAGAGAAACAACACAGAGTATAAAGGAGAGAAGACAACACAGAGTAGAGAGGAGAGAAGACAACACAGAGTATAAAGGAGAGAAAACAACACAGAGTAGAGATGAGAGAAGACAACACAGAGTATAAAGGAGAGAAGACAACACAGAGTAGAGAGGAGAGAAGACAACACAGAGTAGAGAGGAGAGAAGACAACACAGAGTAGAGAGGAGAGAAGACAACACAGAGTAGAGAGGAGAGAAGACAACACAGAGTAGAGAGGAGAGAAGACAACACAGAGTATAAAGGAGAGAAGACAACACAGAGTAGAGATGAGAGAAGACAACACAGAGTATAAAGGAGAGAAGACAACACAGAGTAGAGAGGAGAGAAGACAACACAGAGTAGAGAGGAAAGAAGACAACACAGAGTAGAGGAGAGAAGACAACACAGAGTAGAGAGGAGAAAGACAACACAGAGTAGAGAGGAGAGAAGACAACACAGAGTAGAGGAGAGAAGACAACACAGAGTATAAAGGAGAGAAGACAACACAGAGTAGAGGAGAGAAGACAACACAGAGTAGAGAGGAGAGAAGACAACACAGAGTAGAGATGAGAGAAGACAACACAGAGTAGAGGAGAGAAGACAACACAGAGTAGAGGAGAGAAGACAACACAGAGTAGAGAGGAGAGAAGACAACACAGAGTAGAGATGAGAGAAGACAACACAGAGTAGAGGAGAGAAGAGAAGACAACACAGAGTAGAGGAGTGAAGACAACACAGAGTAGAGAGTAGAGAAGACAACACAGAGTAGAGAGGAGAGAACACAACGCATAGAGGAAAAACAACAGAATAGAGAAAACACAGAGTAGAGAGGAAAAAAGACAACACAGAGTAGAGAGGAGAGAAGACAACACAGAGTAGAGATGAGAGAAGACAACACAGAGTAGAGAGGAGAGAAGACAACACAGAGTAGAGATGAGAGAAGACAACACAGAGTAGAGAGGAGAGAAGACAACACAGAGTAGAGAGGAGAGAAGACAACACAGAGTAGAGAGGAGAGAAGACAACACAGAGTATAAAGGAGAGAAGACAACACAGAGTAGATATGAGAGAAGAGAAGACAGAGTAGAGAGGAGAGAAGACAACACAGAGTATAAAGGAGAGAAGACAACACAGAGTAGAGATGAGAGAAGACAACACAGAGTATAAAGGAGAGAAGACAACACAGAGTAGAGATGAGAGAAGACAACACAGAGTAGAGATGAGAGAAGACAACACAGAGTATAAAGGAGAGAAGACAACACAGAGTACAGAGGAGAGAAGACAACACAGAGTAGAGATGAGAGAAGACAACACAGAGTATAAAGGAGAGAAGACAACACAGAGTATAAAGGAGAGAAGACAACACAGAGTAGAGATGAGAGAAGTCAACACAGAGTAGAGAGGAGAGAAGACAACACAGAGTAGAGATGAGAGAAGACAACACAGAGTATAAAGGAGAGAAGACAACACAGAGTATAAAGGAGAGAAGACAACACAGAGTAGGGAGGAGAGAAGACAACACAGAGTATAAAGGAGAGAAGACAACACAGAGTAGAGAGGAGAGAAGAAAACACAGAGTATAAAGGAGAGAAGACAACACAGAGTATAAAGGAGAGAACACAACACAGAGTAGAGAGGAGAAAGACAACACAGAGTAGAGAGGAGAGAAGACAACACAGAGTAGAGAGGAGAGAAGACAACACAGAGTATAAAGGAGAGAAGACAACACAGAGTAGAGATGAGAGAAGACAACACAGAGTAGAGGAGAGAAGACAACACAGAGTAGAGAGGAGAAGACAACACAGAGTAGAGAGAGGAGAGAAGACAACACAGAGTAGAGAGGAGAGAAGACAACACAGAGTAGAGAGGAGAGAAGACAACACAGAGTATAAAGGAGAGAAGACAACACAGAGTAGAGATGAGAGAAGACAACACAGAGTATAAAGGAGAGAAGACAACACAGAGTAGAGAGGAGAGAAGACAACACAGAGTAGAGAGGAAAGAAGACAACACAGAGTAGAGGAGAGAAGACAACACAGAGTAGAGAGGAGAAAAGACAACACAGAGTAGAGAGGAGAGAAGACAACACAGAGTAGAGGAGAGAAGACAACACAGAGTATAAAGGAGAGAAGACAACACAGAGTAGAGGAGAGAAGACAACACAGAGTAGAGAGGAGAGAAGACAACACAGAGTAGAGATGAGAGAAGACAACACAGAGTAGAGGAGAGAAGACAACACAGAGTAGAGGAGAGAAGACAACACAGAGTAGAGAGGAGAGAAGACAACACAGAGTAGAGATGAGAGAAGACAACACAGAGTAGAGGAGAGAAGATAAGACAACACAGAGTAGAGGAGGAAGACAACACAGAGTAGAGAGTAGAGAAGACAACACAGAGTAGAGAGGAGAGAAGACAACGCATAGAGGAAAACAACAGAATAGAGAAAACACAGAGTAGAGAGGAAAAAGACAACACAGAGTAGAGATGAGAGGAGAGAAGACAACACAGAGTAGAGATGAGAGAAGACAACACAGAGTAGAGAGGAGAGAAGACAACACAGAGTAGAGATGAGAGAAGACAACACAGAGTAGAGAGGAGAGAAGACAACACAGAGTAGAGAGGAGAGAAGACAACACAGAGTAGAGAGGAGAGAAGACAACACAGAGTATAAAGGAGAGAAGACAACACAGAGTAGATATGAGAGAAGACAAGACAGAGTAGAGAGGAGAGAAGACAACACAGAGTATAAAGGAGAGAAGACAACACAGAGTAGAGATGAGAGAAGACAACACAGAGTAGAGATGAGAGAAGACAACACAGAGTATAAAGGAGAGAAGACAACACAGAGTACAGAGGAGAGAAGACAACACAGAGTAGAGATGAGAGAAGACAACACAGAGTATAAAGGAGAGAAGACAACACAGAGTATAAAGGAGAGAAGACAACACAGAGTAGAGAGGAGAGAAGACAACACAGAGTATAAAGGAGAGAAGACAACACAGAGTAGAGATGAGAGAAGACAACACAGAGTATAAAGGAGAGAAGACAACACAGAGTATAAAGGAGAGAAGACAACACAGAGTAGAGAGGAGAGAAGACAACACAGAGTATAAAGGAGAGAAGACAACACAGAGTAGAGATGAGAGAAGAGAGAAGACAACACAGAGTAGAGAGGAGAGAAGACAACACAGAGTAGAGATGAGAGAAGACAACACAGAGTATAAAGGAGAGAAGACAACACAGAGTATAAAGGAGAGAAGACAACACAGAGTAGAGAGGAGAGAAGACAACACAGAGTATAAAGGAGAGAAGACAACACAGAGTAGAGATGAGAGAAGAAGACAGACAGAGAGGAGAGAAGACAACACAGAGTATAAAGGAGAGAAGACAACACAGAGTAGAGATGAGAGAAGACAACACAGAGTATAAAGGAGAGAAGACAACACAGAGTAGAGATGAGAGAAGACAACACAGAGTAGAGATGAGAGAAGACAACACAGAGTATAAAGGAGAGAAGACAACACAGAGTAGAGAGGAGAGAAGACAACACAGAGTAGAGATGAGAGAAGACAACACAGAGTATAAAGGAGAGAAGACAACACAGAGTATAAAGGAGAGAAGACAACACAGAGTAGGGAGAGAGAGAAGACAACACAGAGTATAAAGGAGAGAAGACAACACAGAGTAGAGATGAGAGAAGACAACACAGAGTATAAAGGAGAGAAGACAACACAGAGTATAAATGAGAGAAGACAACACAGAGTAGAGAGGAGAGAAGACAACACAGAGTAGAGATGAGAGAAGACAACACAGAGTATAGAGGAGAGAAGACAACACAGAGTAGAGGAGAGGAGAGAAGACAACACAGAGTAGAGAGAGAGAAGACAACACAGAGTAGAAAGAGAGAAGACAACACAGAGTAGAGATGAGAGAAGACAACACAGAGTATAAATGAGAGAAGACAACACAGAGTATAAAGGAGAGAAGACAACACAGAGTAGAGATGAGAGAAGACAACACAGAGTAGAGAGAGGAGAGAAGACAACACAGAGTAGAGAGGAGAGAAGACAACACAGAGTAGAGAGAGAGAAGACAACACAGAGTATAAAGGAGAGAAGACAACACAGAGTAGAGATGAGAGAAGACAACACAGAGTATAAAGGAGAGAAGACAACACAGAGTAGAGATGAGAGAAGACAACACAGAGTAGAGATGAGAGAAGACAACACAGAGTATAGAGAAGACAACACAGAGAGAAGACAACACAGAGTAGAGGGAGAGAAGACAACACAGAGTAGAGATGAGAGAAGACAACACAGAGTATAAAGGAGAGAAGACAACACAGAGTATAAAGGAGAGAAGACAACACAGAGTAGAGAGAGAGAAGACAACACAGAGTATAAAGGAGAGAAGACAACACAGAGTAGAGATGAGAGAAGACAACACAGAGTAGAGAGGAGAGAAGACAACACAGAGTATAAGGAGAGAAGACAACACAGAGTAGAGAGGAGAAAGACAACACAGAGTATAGAGGAGAGAAGACAACACAGAGTAGAGATGAGAGAAGACAACACAGAGTAGAGAGAGAGAGAGACAACACACAGAGTAGAGATGAGAGAAGACAACACAGAGTATAGAGAGAGAAGACAACACAGAGTATAAAGGAGAGAAGACAACACAGAGTAGAGAGGAGAAGACAACACAGAGAGTATAAAGGAGAGAAGACAACACAGAGTAGAGATGAGAGAAGACAAGACAGAGTAGAGAGGAGAGAAGACAACACAGAGTATAAAGGAGAGAAGACAACACAGAGTAGAGATGAGAGAAGACAACACAGAGTATAAAGGAGAGAAGACAACACAGAGTAGAGATGAGAGAAGACAACACAGAAGACAACACAGAGTAGAGAGGAGAGAAGACAACACAGAGTATAAAGGAGAGAAGACAACACAGAGTAGAGATGAGAGAAGACAACACAGAGTAGAAAGAGAGAAGACAACACAGAGTATAGATGAGGAGAGAAGACAACACAGAGTATAAGAAGACAACACAGAGTAGAAGACAACACAGAGTAGGAGAAGACAACACAGAGTGAGGAGAGAAGACAACACAGAGTATAAAGGAGAGAAGACAACACAGAGTAGAGATGAGAGAAGACAACACAGAGTATAAAGGAGAGAAGACAACACAGAGTATAAATGAGAGAAGACAACACAGAGTAGAGAGGAGAGAAGACAACACAGAGTAGAGATGAGAGAAGACAACACAGAGTATAAAGGAGAGAAGACAACACAGAGTATAAAGGAGAGAAGACAACACAGAGTATAAAGGAGAGAAGACAACACAGAGTAGAGAGAGAGAAGACAACACAGAGAGAAGAGACAACACAGAGTATAATGAGAGAAGACAACACAGAGTATAAATGAGAGACAACACAGAGTAGAGGAGAGAGAGACAACACAGAGTAGAGAGAGAAGACAACACAGAGTAGAGATGAGAGAAGACAACACAGAGTAGAGGGAGAAGACAACACAGAGTAGAGATGAGAGAAGACAACACAGAGTAGAGAGGAGAGAAGACAACACAGAGTATAAAGAGAAGACAACACAGAGTAGAGATGAGAGAAGACAACACAGAGTATAAAGGAGAGAAGACAACACAGAGTATAAATGAGAGAGAAGACAACACAGAGTAGAGAGGAGAGAAGACAACACAGAGTATAAAGGAGAGAAGACAACACAGAGTAGAGAGAGAGAAGACAACACAGAGTAAAGGAGAGAAGACAACACAGAGTAGAGAGAGAAGACAACACAGAGTAGAAGGAGAGAAGACAACACAGAGTATAAAGGAGAGAAGACAACACAGAGTAGAGATGAGAGAAGACAACACAGAGTAGAGATGAGAGAAGACAACACAGAGTAGAGATGAGAGAAGACAACACAGAGTATAAAGGAGAGAAGACAACACAGAGTATAAAGGAGAGAAGACAACACAGAGTATAAAGGAGAGAAGACAACACAGAGTAGAGATGAGAGAAGACAACACAGAGTATAAAGGAGAGAAGACAACACAGAGTATAAAGAGAGAAGACAACACAGAGTATAAGGAGAGAAGACAACACAGAGTAGAGATGAGAGAAGTCAACACAGAGTAGAGAGGAGAGAAGACAACACAGAGTAGAGATGAGAGAAGACAACACAGAGTAGAGAGGAGAGAAGACAACACAGAGTATAAAGGAGAGAAGACAACACAGAGTAGAGATGAGAGAAGACAACACAGAGTATAAAGGAGAGAAGACAACACAGAGTATAAATGAGAGAAGACAACACAGAGTAGAGAGGAGAGAAGACAACACAGAGTAGAGAGGAGAGAAGACAACACAGAGTAGAGAGGAGAGAAGACAACACAGAGTAGAAAGGAGAGAAGACAACACAGAGTAGAGAGAGAGAAGACAACACAGAGTAGAGATGAGAGAAGACAACACAGAGTAGAGGGAGAGAAGACAACACAGAGTAGAGAGGAGAGAAGACAACACAGAGTAGAGAGGAGAGAAGACAACACAGAGTATAAAGGAGAGAAGACAACACAGAGTAGAGATGAGAGAAGACAACACAGAGTATAAAGGAGAGAAGACAACACAGAGTAGAGAGGAGAGAAGACAACACAGAGTAGAGAGGAAAGAAGACAACACAGAGTAGAGGAGAGAAGACAACACAGAGTAGAGAGGAGAAAAGACAACACAGAGTAGAGATGAGAGAAGACAACACAGAGTAGAGGAGAGAAGACAACACAGAGTATAAAGAGAGAAGACAACACAGAGTAGAGGATAGAAGACAACACAGAGTAGAGAGGAGAGAAGACAACACAGAGTAGAGATGAGAGAAGACAACACAGAGTAGAGGAGAGAAGACAACACAGAGTAGAGAGGAGAAGACAACACAGAGTAGAGAGGAGAGAAGACAACACAGAGTAGAGAGGAGAGAAGACAACACAGAGTATAAAGGAGAGAAGACAACACAGAGTAGAGATGAGAGAAGACAACACAGAGTATAAAGGAGAGAAGACAACACAGAGTAGAGAGGAGAGAAGACAACACAGAGTAGAGAGGAAAGAAGACAACACAGAGTAGAGGAGAGAAGACAACACAGAGTAGAGAGGAGAAAAGACAACACAGAGTAGAGAGGAGAGAAGACAACACAGAGTAGAGGAGAGAAGACAACACAGAGTATAAAGGAGGAGAGAAGACAACACAGAGTAAGAGAAAGACAACACAGAGTAGAGAGGAGAGAAGACAACACAGAGTAGAGATGAGAGAAGACAACACAGAGTAGAGGAGAGAAGACAACACAGAGTAGAGAGAGAAGACAACACAGAGTAGAGAGAGAGAGAAGACAACACAGAGTAGAGATGAGAGAAGACAACACAGAGTAGAGGAGAGAAGACAACACAGAGTAGAGGAGAGAAGACAACACAGAGTAGAGAGGAGAGAAGACAACACAGAGTAGAGATGAGAGAAGACAACACAGAGTAGAGGAGAGAAGAGAAGACAACACAGAGTAGAGGAGGAAGACAACACAGAGTAGAAGTAGAGAAGACAACACAGAGTAGAGAGGAGAGAACGCAACGCATAGAGGAAAAACAACAGAATAGAGAAAACACAGAGTAGAGAGAAAAAAGACAACACAGAGTAGAGAGGAGAGAAGACAACACAGAGTAGAGATGAGAGAAGACAACACAGAGTAGAGAGGAGAGAAGACAACACAGAGTAGAGATGAGAGAAGACAACACAGAGTAGAGAGGAGAGAAGACAACACAGAGTAGAGAGGAGAGAAGACAACACAGAGTATAAAGGAGAGAAGACAACACAGAGTAGATATGAGAGAAGACAGAGTAGAGAGGAGAGAAGACATCACAGAGTATAAAGGAGAGAAGACAACACAGAGTAGAGATGAGAGAAGACAACACAGAGTATAAAGGAGAGAAGACAACACAGAGTAGAGATGAGAGAAGACAACACAGAGTAGAGATGAGAGAAGACAACACAGAGTATAAAGGAGAGAAGACAACACAGAGTAGAGAGAGAGAAGACAACACAGAGTAGAGATGAGAGAAGACAACACAGAGTATAAAGGAGAGAAGACAACACAGAGTATAAAGGAGAGAAGACAACACAGAGTAGAGAGGAGAGAAGACAACACAGAGTATAAAGGAGAGAAGACAACACAGAGTAGAGATGAGAGAAGACAACACAGAGTATAAAGGAGAGAAGACAACACAGAGTATAAAGGAGAGAAGACAACACAGAGTAGAGAGGAGAGAAGACAACACAGAGTATAAAGGAGAGAAGACAACACAGAGTAGAGATGAGAGAAGTCAACACAGAGTAGAGAGGAGAGAAGACAACACAGAGTAGAGATGAGAGAAGACAACACAGAGTATAAAGGAGAGAAGACAACACAGAGTATAAAGGAGAGAAGACACACAGAGTAGAGAGGAGAGAAGACAACACAGAGTATAAAGGAGAGAAGACAACACAGAGTAGAGATGAGAGAAGAGAAGACAGAGTAGAGAGGAGAGAAGACAACACAGAGTATAAAGGAGAGAAGACAACACAGAGTAGAGATGAGAGAAGTCAACACAGAGTAGAGAGGAGAGAAGACAACACAGAGTAGAGATGAGAGAAGACAACACAGAGTAGAAAGGAGAGAAGACAACACAGAGTATAAAGGAGAGAAGACAACACAGAGTAGAGAGGAGAGAAGACAACACAGAGTAGAGATGAGAGAAGACAACACAGAGTATAAAGGAGAGAAGACAACACAGAGTATAAAGGAGAGAAGACAACACAGAGTAGGGAGGAGAGAAGACAACACAGAGTATAAAGGAGAGAAGACAACACAGAGTATAAAGGAGAGAAGACAACACAGAGTAGGGAGGAGAGAAGACAACACAGAGTATAAAGGAGAGAAGACAACACAGAGTAGAGAGGAGAGAAGAAAACACAGAGTATAAAGGAGAGAAGACAACACAGAGTAGAGATGAGAGAAGTCAACACAGAGTAGAGAGGAGAGAAGACAACACAGAGTAGAGATGAGAGAAGTCAACACAGAGTAGAGAGGAGAGAAGACAACACAGAGTAGAAAAGGGTGAATACACCACAGAGTAGTAAGTTGACTCATCACCACGGCTCTCTGGCCTCTCTCCTCACTCCTGGGGTTCCATGCTCGTCTTGTATAGATGAGTCAGCTTAAATCTTGTGATCATTTCAAGCCAAGGGCTTTCTCAAAAGGAACCACAGTTATTGTTATGTTTGGTCCCCCCTTGTTTTGTTGAAGCACAAATTGCTTTCATAAAGTGAATTCTGTGCTGCTCTGGCTTTGTCCCCAGATTGGAACACACATTGAACCTATCAGTAATTAGCAGGGACTCGATCCCCCATCTGCCAATAAGGGCATTAGACTCTGGGCATACACTGAGCATGACATTTAAGCCGCCCAATAAAGATGGGCTAGCTAATCAAAGTGGCTGACATGCTAATCAAAGTGGCTGAGGCCTCCACAGTCCACCAGGACACAGATAGATGTCTCATTGGAGCTGGAGGGAGGGACAGGGGTGTTATGTGTGATGGAGGGAGGGAGGACATTGCTGGATGGGTGGATGACTGGATGCCTCTACTCTCCATTCCCTCTCCCCTCAGGAGTCAGGCCAAGCACATAACAAAAGAACTAAGGTCAGAACGTGACACACTGGTATTTCACCCAGTAGATTTGGGAGTTTCGGGTTTGTTTTCAAATTATTTGTGGATCTGTGTAATCTGAGGGAAATATGTGTCTCTAATATGGTCATACATATTATGGTCATACATTGGTCAGGAGGTTAGGAAGTGCAACTCAGTTTCCACCTCATTTTGTGGGCAGTGAGCACATAGCCTGTCTTCTCTTGAGAGCCATGTCTGCCTACGGTGGCCTTTCTCAAAAGCAAGGCTATGCCCACTGATTCTTTACATCGTCAAAGCTTTCCTGATGTCTTGAGCGTTGCGCCAATGTTGATGTCGGGTAGCCTAGTGGTTAGAGTGTTGGACTAGTAACCTAAAGGTTGCAAGTTCGAATCCCAAGCAGACATCTGTTGTTCTGTGCCTGAACAGGCAGTCAACACACTGTTCCTAGGAAGTCATTGAGAATTTGTTCTCAACTGACTTTCCTTGTTCAATGAAGGTAAAAACAAATATCCACATAAATTCCCACCCTCATGATGCCATCTATTTTGTGAAGTGAACCACTCCCTGCTGCAGCAAAGCACCCCCACAACATGATGTTGCCACCCCCGTGCTTCATGGTTGGGATGGTTTTCGTTGGCTTGCAAGCCTCCTCCCTTTTCCTCCAAACATAACAATGGTCATTATGGCCAAACAGTTCTATTTATTGTTTCATCAGACCAGAGGACATTTCTCCAAAAAGTACGATCTTTGCCCCCATGTGCAGCTGCAAACCATAGTCTGGCTTTTCTATGGCGGTTTTGGAGCAGTGGCTTCTTCCTTGCTGACCGGCCTTTCAGGTTATGTCGATATAGGACTTGTTTTACTGTGGATATAGATACTTTTGTACCTGTTTCCTCCAGCATCTTCACAAGGTCCTTTGCTGTTGTTCTGGGATTGATTTGCACTTTTCGCACCAAAGTACGTTCATCTCTAGAAGACAGAAAGCATCTCCTTCCTGAGCAGTATGACGGCTGCATGGTCCCATGGTGTTTATACTTGCGTACTATTGTTTGTGCAGATAAATGTGGTACCTTCAGGCATTTGAAAATTGCTCCCAAGGATGAACCAGATTTGTGGAGGTCTACAATTATTTTTTGAGGTCTTGGCTGATTTCTTTTGATTTTCCCAAGATGTCAAGCAAAGAGGCACTGAGTTTGAAGGTAGGCCTTGAAATACATCCTCAGGTACACCTCCAATTGTCTCAAATGATGTCAATTAGCCTATCAGAACCTTCTAAAGCCATGACATTTTCTGGAATTTTCCAAGATGTTTAAAGGCACAGTCAACGTAATGTATGTAAACTTCTGACCCACTGGAAATGTGATAAAGTGAATTCATCTGTCTGTAAACAATTGTTGGAAAAATTACTTGTGTCATGCATAAAGTAGATGTCCTAACCGACTTGCCCAAACTATAGTTTGTCAACAAGATATTGGAGTGGTTGAAAAACGAGTTTTAATGATTCCAACATAAGTGTAAGTAAACTTCCGACCTGTATACACATATATATATATATATATATATATATATATATATATATATATAGAGAGAGAGATATATATATATATTTATTTTTATTTTTATAGATAGATAGATAGATAGATAGATAGATAGATAGATAGATAGATAGATAGATAGATAGATAGATAGATAGATAGATAGACAGAGATGGAGATATAGACAGCTATATATATAAAAACAGATAGAGATAGATATATATATAGAGAGATAGAGGACAAAGAAAGAGAAGGTGAGAATGCTGTTCAAAGTCAAAACCATTGTCCAATTTCATCACCAAGCCAGGGACCCTGGAACCGAACACCTGCTCTGCAACTGGATACTGGACTTCCTGACGTGCCGACCCCAGGTGGTGAAGGTAGGCAAAAACAGGCCAAACTTCTACAGATGCACAATTGAGAGAATCCTGTTGTGCCGTATCACTGCCTGGTACTTCAATTGCACCACCCGCAACCGCAGGGCTCTCCAGAGGGTGGTGAGGTCAGCCCAATGCATCATCGGGGGCACAATGCCTGCCCTTCAGGACATCTACGGCACCCGGAGTCACAGGAAGGATAAGAAGATCACCAAGGACCTCTGCCACCCGAGTCACGGTCTGTTCACCCCGTTACCATCCAGAAGGTGAGGTCAGTACAGGTTCATCAGAACAGGTACAGAGAGACTCATAATCATAATCTCCAGGTTGTGAAACAGTCACCACTAGCCAGCCTAGTACCGCTGCCTGGAACATTAGTCACTGTTACTAGCCGGCTACCACCCAGTACTCTACCCTGTAACTTAGAGACTGATGCCCTAAGTACATAGTCATTGAACATTAGTCACTGTTACTAGCCGGCTACCACCCAGTACTCTACCCTGTAACTTAGAGACTGATGCCCTAAGTACATAGTTATTGAACATTAGTCACTGTTACTAGCCGGCTACCACCCAGTACTCTACCCTGTACCGTAGAGACTGATGCCCTAAGTACATAGTCATTGAACATCAGTCACTGTTACTAGCCGGCTACCTCCCAGTACTCTACCCTGTAACTTAGAGACTGATGCCCTAAGTACATAGTTATTGAACATTAGTCACTGTTACTAGCCGGCTACCACCCAGTACTCTACCCTGTACCGTAGAGACTGATGCCCTAAGTACATAGTCATTGAACATTGGTCACTTTTATAATATGTACATAGTGTTTTAGCCACTTTATGATTTGATTTGATAGCTCAGCCCGAGCGAGGCCTGTAGTGGACTGGAACAGGATACTCTTCCTGTAGGCCAGGTTCCAGCCCACAACCCCTTGTCTAGACTACACACTGCAGCAGGCCAGGCTTGTCCCACAGAGAGCCAATCACCTGTATGCCGTGTTCAATTATTAAACAGCTCATCAGCCAATCACCAGCCTGCCCTTACAGACAGCTCATTCCCACTCAATTAGACAGGCGCACTTCCACAGATGGCTAAAGCTACCCCATTGTGCGAGTGTGCGTGTGTGTGTGTGTGTGTGTGTGTGTGTGTGTGTGTGTGTGTGTGTGTGTGTGTGTGTGTGTGTGTGTGTGTGTGTGTGTGTGTGTGTGTGTGTGTGTGTGTGTGTGCGTACGTGCGTAAATGCGTGCAAGTCTACTTCTATCTAGCCAGCTACCCACCCCGCCACATGATTATATGATTACATGGTATAATATAGAGACACAATAACCAGTTGGTATAATATAGAGACAACACAATAACACAATAACCAGCTGGTATAATATAGAGACACAATAACCAGCTGGTATAATATAGAGACAACACAATAACACAATAACCAGCTGGTATAATATAGAGACACACAATAACACAATAACCAGCTGGTATAATATAGAGACAACACAATAACCAGCTGGTATAATATAGAGACACAATAACCAGCTGGTATAATATAGAGACACAATAACCAGCTGGTATAATATAGAGACACAATAACCAGCTGGTATAATATAGAGACAACACAATAACACAATAACCAGCTGGTATAATATAGAGACAACACAATAACCAGCTGGTATAATATGGTATAATAACCAGCTGGTATAATATAGACAATAACCAGCTGGTATAATATAGAGAGCTGGTATAATATAGAACACAATAACCAGCTGGTATAATATAGAGACACAATAACCAGCTGGTATAATATAACACAATAACCCAGCTGGTATAATATAGAGACACAATAACACAATAACACAATAACCAGCTGGTATAATATAGAGACACAATAACCAGCTGGTATAATAAGAGACACAATAACCAGCTGGTATAATATAGAGACACAATAACCAGCTGGTATAATATAGAGACACAATAACCAGCTGGTATAATATAGAGACACAATAACCAGCTGGTAAATAACACAATAACCAGCTGGTATAATATAGAGACACAATAACAGCATAATATACACAATAACCAGCTGGTATAATATAGAGACACAATAACAGCTGGTATAATAAGAGACACAATAACCAGCTGGTATAATATAGAGACACAATAACCAGCTGGTAATATAGAGACACAATAACCAGCTGGTATAATATAGAGACAACACAATAACACAATAACCAGCTGGTATAATATAGAGACAACACAATAACCAGCTGGTATAATATAGAGACAACACAATAACACAATAACCAGCTGGTATAATATAGAGACAACACAAGCTAACACAATAACCAGCTGGTATAATATAGAGACAACAATAACCAGCTGGTATAATATAGAGACAACAAATAACCAGCTGGTATAATATAGAGACAACCAGCTGGTATAATATAGAGACAACACAATAACCAGCTGGTATAATATAGAGACAACACAATAACCAGCTGGTATAATATAGAGACACAATAACCAGCTGGTATAATATAGAGACAACACAATAACACATATAATAGAGACAATAACCAGCTGGTATAATATAGAGACACAATAACACAATAACACAATAACCAGCTGGTATAATATAGAGACAACACAATAACCAGCTGGTATAATATAGAGACACAATAACCAGCTGGTATAATATAGAGACAACACAATAACACAATAACCAGCTGGTATAATATAGAGACACAATAACCAGCATAATATAGAGACACAATAACCAGCTGGTATAATATAGAGACACAATAACCAGCTGGTATAATATAGAGACACAATAACCAGCTGGTATAATAAGAGACACAATAACCAGCTGGTATAATATAGAGACACAATAACAGCTGGTATAATAACACAATAACCAGCTGGTATAATATAGAGACACAATAACAGCAATAAGAGACACAATAACCAGCTGGTATAATATAGAGACACAATAACACAAATATAGAGACACAATAACCAGCTGGTATAATATAGAGACACAATAACAGCTGGTATAATATAATAACCAGCTGGTATAATATAGAGACAACAGCTGGTATAATATAACACAATAACCAGCTGGTATAATATAGAGACAACAATAACCAGCTGGTATAATATAGAGACAACACAATAACCAGCTGGTATAATATAGAGACACACAATAACCAGCTGGTATAATATAGAGACAACAGCTGGTATAATATAGAGACAACACAATAACCAGCTGGTATAATATAGAGACACAATAACCAGCTGGTATAATATAGAGACAACACAATAACCAGCTGGTATAATATAGAGACACAATAACCAGCTGGTATAATATAGAGACAACACAATAACCAGCTGGTATAATATAGAGACACAATAACCAGCTGGTATAATATAGAGACAACACAATAACCAGCTGGTATAATATAGAGACACAATAACCAGCTGGTATAATATAGAGACAACACAATAACCAGCTGGTATAATATAGAGACACAATAACCAGCTGGTATAATATAGAGACACAATAACCAGCTGGTATAATATAGAGACAATAACACAATAACACAATAATAACACAATAACCAGCTGGTATAATATAGAGACACAATAACCAGCTGGTATAATATAGAGACACAATAACAATAACCAGCTGGTATAATATAGAGACAACACAATAACCAGCTGGTATAATATAGAGACAAATAACACAATAACACAATAACCAGCTGGTATAATATAGAGACAACACAATAACCAGCTGGTATAATATAGACACACAATAACCAGCTGGTATAATATAGAGACAACACAATAACCAGCTGGTATAATATAGAGACAATAACCAGCAATAATATAGAGAAACACAATAACCAGCTGGTATAATATAGAGACAACACAATAACCAGCTGGTATAATATAGAGACAACAAATAACCAGCTGGTATAATATAGAGACACAATAACCAGCTGGTATAATATAGAGACACAATAACCAGCTGGTATAATATAGAGACAACACAATAACCAGCTGGTATAATATAGAGACACAATAACCAGCTGGTATAATATAGAGACAACACAATAACCAGCTGGTATAATATAGAGACAACAATAACCAGCTGGTATAATATAGAGACAACACAATAACCAGCTGGTATAATATAGAGACAACAAATAACCAGCTGGTATAATATAGAGACAACACAATAACCAGCTGGTATAATATAGAGACAACACAATAACCAGCTGGTATAATATAGAGACACAATAACCAATAACCAGCTGGTATAATATAGAGACAAATAACAATAACCAGCTGGTATAATATAGAGACACAATAAATAACCAATAACCAGCTGGTATAATATAGAGACAACACAATAACACATAACACAGCTGGTATAATATAGAGACAACACATAACCAGCTGGTATAATATAGAGACAACACAATAACAATAACCAGCTGGTATAATATAGAGACAACACAATAACACAATAACCAGCTGGTATAATATAGAGACAACACAATAACCAGCTGGTATAATATAGAGACAACACAATAACACAATAACCAGCTGGTATAATATAGAGACAAATAACCAGCTGGTATAATAACACAATAACCAGCTGGTATAATATAGAGACAACACAATAACCAGCATAATATAGAGACAACACAATAACCAGCTGGTATAATATAGAGACAACCAGCTGGTATAATATAGAGACAAATAACCAGCTGGTATAATATAGAGACACAATAACCAGCTGGTATAATATAGAGACACAATAACCAGCTGGTATAATATAGAGACACAATACAATAACCAGCTGGTATAATATAGAGACAACACAATAACCAGCTGGTATAATATAGAGACACAATAACCAGCTGGTATAATATAGAGACACAATAACCAGCTGGTATAATATAGAGACAACACAATAACCAGCTGGTATAATATAGAGACACAATAACCAGCTGGTATAATATAGAGACACAATAACCAGCTGGTATAATATAGAGACAACACAATAACCAGCTGGTATAATATAGAACAAATAACCAGCTGGTATAATATAGAGACACAATAACCAGCTGGTATAATATAGAGACAACACAATAACCAGCTGGTATAATATAGAGACACAATAACCAGCTGGTATAATATAGAGACACAATAACCAGCTGGTATAATATAGAGACACAATAACCAGCTGGTATAATATAGAGACACAATAACCAGCTGGTATAATATAGAGACACAATAACCAGCTGGTATAATATAGAGACAACACAATAACCAGCTGGTATAATATAGAGACAATAACAGCTGGTATATAAGAGACACAATAACCAGCTGGTATAATATAGAGACACAATAACCAGCTGGTATAATATAGAGACACAATAACCAGCTGGTATAATATAGAGACACACAATAACCAGCTGGTATAATATAGAGACAACACAATAACCAGCTGGTATAATATAGAGACACAATAACCAGCTGGTATAATATAGAGACAACACAATAACCAGCTGGTATAATATAGAGACAACACAATAACCAGCTGGTATAATATAGAGAACACAATAACCAGCTGGTATAATATAGAGACAACACAATAACCAGCTGGTATAATATAGAGACACAATAACCAGCTGGTAATAACCAATAACCAGCTGGTATAATATAGAGACAACAAATAACCAGCTGGTATAATATAGAGACACAATAACACTGGTATAATATAGAGACACAATAACCAGCTGGTATAATATAGAGACACAATAACCAGCTGGTATAACACAATAACCAGCTGGTATAATATAGAGACAACAACCAGCTGGTATAATATAGAACACAATAACCAGCTGGTATAATATAGAGACAAATAACAGCAATAACACAATAACCAGCTGGTATAATATAGAGACAACACAATAACAAATAACCAGCTGGTATAATATAGAGACAACACAATAACCAGCTGGTATAATATAGAACAACCAGCTGGTATAATAACACAATAACCAGCTGGTATAATATAGAGACAACACAATAACCAGCTGGTATAATATAGAGACAACACAATAACCAGCTGGTATAATATAGAGACAACACAATAACCAGCTGGTATAATATAGAGACACAAGCTGGTATAATAACACAATAACCAGCTGGTATAATATAGAGACACAATAACCAGCTGGTATAATATAGAGACAACACAATAACCAGCTGGTATAATATAGAGACACAATAACCAGCTGGTATAATATAGAGACAACAAATAACCAGCTGGTATAATATAGAGACAACACAATAACCAGCTGGTATAATATAGAGACAGCTGGTATAATATAGAGACAACACAATAAGAACACAATAACCAGCTGGTATAATATAGAGACACAAATAACCAGCTGGTATAATATAGAGACAACACAATAACCAGCTGGTATAATATAGAGACAACACAATAACCAGCTGGTATAATATAGAGACACAATAACCAGCTGGTATAATATAGAGACACAATAACCAGCTGGTATAATATAGAGACAACCAGCTGGTATAATATAGAGACACAATAACCAGCTGGTATAATATAGAGACAACACAATAACCAGCTGGTATAATATAGAGACAACACAATAACCAGCTGGTATAATATAGAGACAACACAATAACCAGCTGGTATAATATAGAGACAACACAATAACCAGCTGGTATAATATAGAGACAACAAATAACACAATAACCAGCTGGTATAATATAGAGACACAATAACCAGCTGGTATAATATAGACACAATAACCAGCTGGTATAATATAGAGACAACACAATAACCAGCTGGTATAATATAGAGACAAATAACCAGCTGGTATAATAACACAATAACCAGCTGGTATAATATAGAGACAACACAATAACCAGCTGGTATAATATAGAGACACAATAACCAGCTGGTATAATAACACAATAACCAGCTGGTATAATATAGAGACACAATAACCACAATATAGACACAATAACCAGCTGGTATAATATAGAGACAACACCAGCTGGTATAATATAGAGACACAGCTGGTATAATATAGAGACAACAAATAACACAATAACCAGCTGGTATAATATAGAGACAACACAATAACCAGCTGGTATAATATAGAGACAAATAACCAGCTGGTATAATATAGAACACAATAACCAGCTGGTATAATATAGAGACAACACAATAACAATAACAGCTGGTATAATATAGAGACAACACAATAACACAATAACCAGCTGGTATAATATAGAGACAACACAATAACCAGCTGGTATAATATAGAGAACACAATAACCAGCTGGTATAATATAGAGACACAATAACCAGCTGGTATAATATAGAGACACAATAACCAGCTGGTATAATATAGAGTACAATAACCAGCTGGTATAATATAGAGACACAATAACCAGCTGGTATAATATAGAGACACAATAACCATAATATAGAACAATAACCAGCTGGTATAATATAGAGACACAATAACCAGCTGGTATAATATAGAGACAACAACACAATAACCAGCTGGTATAATATAGAGACACAATAACCAGCTGGTATAATATAGAGACACAATAACCAGCTGGTATAATATAGAGACACAATAACCAGCTGGTATAATATAGAGACACAATAACCAGCTGGTATAATATAGAGACAAATAACACAATAACCAGCTGGTATAATATAGAGACACACATAACCAGCTGGTATAATATAGAGACACAATAACCAGCTGGTATAATATAGAGACACAATAACCAGCTGGTATAATATAGAGACACAATAACCAGCTGGTATAATATAGAGACACAATAACCAGCTGGTATAATATAGAGAACACAATAACACTGGTAATATAGAGACAACACAATAACCAGCTGGTATAATATAGAACACAATAACCAGCTGGTATAATATAGAGACACAATAACCAGCTGGTATAATATAGAGACAACAATAACCAGCTGGTATAATATAGAGACACAATAACACAATAACCAGCTGGTATAATATAGAGACACAATAACCAGCTGGTATAATATAGAACACAATAACACAAGCTGGTATAATATAGAGACACAATAACCAGCTGGTATAATATAGAGACACAATAACCAGCTGGTATAATATAGAGACACAATAACCAGCTGGTATAATATAGAGACAACAATAACCAATAACCAGCTGGTATAATATAGAGACACAATAACCAGCTGGTATAATATAGAGACACAATAACCAGCTGGTATAATATAGAGACACAATAACCAGCTGGTATAATATAGAGACACAATAACCAGCTGGTATAATATAGAGACACAATAACCAGCTGGTATAATATAGAGACAACACAATAACCAGCAATATAGAGACACAATAACCAGCTGGTATAATATAGAGACAACACAATAACCAGCTGGTATAATATAGAGACAACACAATAACCAGCTGGTATAATATAGAGACAACACAATAACCAGCTGGTATAATATAGAGACAACACAATAACCAGCTGGTATAATATAGAGACACAAATAACCAGCTGGTATAATATAGAGACAACACAATAACACAATAACCAGCTGGTATAATATAGAGACAACAATAACCAGCTGGTATAATATAGAGACAACAATAACCAGCTGGTATAATATAGAGACACAATAACCAGCTGGTATAATATAGAGACAACACAATAACCAGCTGGTATAATATAGAGACACAATAACCAGCTGGTATAATATAGAGACACAATAACCAGCTGGTATAATATAGAGACAACACAATAACACAATAACCAGCTGGTATAATATAGAGACAACACAATAACACAATAACCAGCTGGTATAATATAGAGACAACACAATAACACAATAACCAGCTGGTATAATATAGAGACAACACAATAACACAATAACCAGCTGGTATAATATAGAGACACAATAACCAGCTGGTATAATATAGAGACACAATAACCAGCTGGTATAATATAGAGACAACACAATAACACAATAACCAGCTGGTATAATATAGAGACACAATAACCAGCTGGTATAATATAGAGACACAATAACCAGCTGGTATAATATAGAGACAACACAATAACCAGCTGGTATAATATAGAGACACAATAACCAGCTGGTATAATATAGAGACAACACAATAACACAATAACCAGCTGGTATAATATAGAGACAACACAATAACCAGCTGGTATAATATAGAGACAACACAATAACCAGCTGGTATAATATAGAGACACAATAACCAGCTGGTATAATATAGAGACACAATAACCAGCTGGTATAATATAGAGACACAAATAACCAGCTGGTATAATATAGAGACACAATAACCAGCTGGTATAATATAGAGACAAATAACCAGCTGGTATAATATAGAGACACAATAACCAGCTGGTATAATATAGAGACAACACAATAACCAGCTGGTATAATATAGAGACAACACAATAACCAGCTGGTAAATATAGAGACACAATAACCAGCTGGTATAATATAGAGACAACACAATAACCAGCTGGTATAATATAGAGACAACACAATAACCAGCTGGTATAATATAGAGACAACACAATAACCAATAACCAGCTGGTATAATATAGAGACAACACAATAACACAATAACCAGCTGGTATAATATAGAGACAACACAATAACACAATAACCAGCTGGTATAATATAGAGACAACACTGGTAATAACACAATAACCAGCTGGTATAATATAGAGACAACACAATAACACAATAACCAGCTGGTATAATATAGAGACAACACAATAACCAGCTGGTATAATATAGAGACAACACAATAACCAGCTGGTATAATATAGAGACCAGCTGGTATAATATAGAGACAACACAATAACACAATAACCAGCTGGTATAATATAGAGACAACACAATAACACAATAACCAGCTGGTATAATATAGAGACAACAGCTGGTAATAACACAATAACCAGCTGGTATAATATAGAGACACAATAACCAGCTGGTATAATATAGAGACAACAATAACCAGCTGGTATAATATAGAGACAAATAACCAGCTGGTATAATATAGAGACACAATAACCAGCTGGTATAATATAGAGACAACACAATAACCAACCAGCTGGTATAATATAGAGACAACACAATAACCAGCTGGTATAATATAGAGACAACACAATAACACAATAACCAGCTGGTATAATATAGAGACAACCAGCATAATATAGAGACAACACAATAACCAGCTGGTATAATATAGAGACAACACAATAACAATAACAGCTGGTATAATATAGAGACAACACAATAACACAATAACCAGCTGGTATAATATAGAGACAACACAATAACCAGCTGGTATAATATAGAGACAACACAATAACACAATAACCAGCTGGTATAATATAGAGACAACACAATAATATAGAGACAACACAATAACAATAACCAGCTGGTATAATATAGAGACACAATAACCAGCTGGTATAATATAGAGACAACACAATAACACAATAACCAGCTGGTATAATATAGAGACAACACAATAACCAGCTGGTATAATATAGAGACAACACAATAACACAATAACCAGCTGGTATAATATAGAGACAACACAATAACCAGCTGGTATAATATAGAGACAACACAATAACCAGCTGGTATAATATAGAGACAACACAATAACCAGCTGGTATAATATAGAGACAACACAATAACACAATAACCAGCTGGTATAATATAGAGACAACACAATAACACAATAACCAGCTGGTATAATATAGAGACAACACAATAACACAATAACCAGCTGGTATAATATAGAGACAACACAATAACACAATAACCAGCTGGTATAATATAGAGACAACACAATAACACAATAACCAGCTGGTATAATATAGAGACAACACAATAACACAATAACCAGCTGGTATAATATAGAGACAACACAATAACACAATAACCAGCTGGTATAATATAGAACAACACAATAACACAATAACCAGCTGGTATAATATAGAGACAACACAATAACACAATAACCAGCTGGTATAATATAGAGAACACAATAACACAATAACCAGCTGGTATAATATAGAGACAACACAATAACCAGCTGGTATAATATAGACACAACACAATAACACAATAACCAGCTGGTATAATATAGAGACAACACAATAACCAGCTGGTATAATATAGAGACAACACAATAACACAATAACCAGCTGGTATAATATAGAGACAACACAATAACCAGCTGGTATAATATAGAGACAACACAATAACACAATAACCAGCTGGTATAATATAGAGACAACACAATAACAGATGGTGTAATAACCAGCTGGGTATAATATAGAGACAACACAATAACACAATAACCAGCTGGTATAATATAGAGACAACACAATAACACAATAACCAGCTGGTATAATATAGAGACAACACAATAACACAATAACCAGCTGGTATAATATAGAGACAACACAATAACACAATAACCAGCTGGTATAATATAGAGACAACACAATAACCAGCTGGTATAATATAGAGACAACACAATAACACAATAACCAGCTGGTATAATATAGAGACAACACAATAACACAATAACCAGCTGGTATAATATAGAGACAACACAATAACCAGCTGGTATAATAAGAGACAACTGGTATAATATAGAGACAACACCAGCTGGTATAATATAGAGACAACAATAACCAGCTGGTATAATATAGAGACAACACAATAACACAATAACCAGCTGGTATAATATAGAGACAACACAATAACACAATAACCAGCTGGTATAATATAGAGACAACACAATAACCAGCTGGTGTAATATAGAGACAACACAATAACACAATAACCAGCTGGTATAATATAGAGACAACACAATAACCAGCTGGTATAATATAGAGACAACACAATAACACAATAACCAGATGGTATAATATAGAGACAACACAATAACCAGCTGGTATAATATAGAGACAACACAATAACACAATAACCAGATGGTATAATATAGAGACAACACAATAACCAGCTGGTATAATATAGAGACAACACAATAACACAATAACCAGATGGTATAATATAGAGACAACACAATAACCAGATGGTATAATATAGAGACAACACAATAACACAATAACCAGTTGGTATAATATAGAGACAACACAATAACACAATAACCAGCTGGTATAATATAGACAACACAACACAATAACCAGCTGGTATAATATAGAGACAACACAATAACACACAACACAATAACACAATAACCAGCTGGTATAATATAGAGACAACAATAACCAGCTGGTATAATATAGAGACAACACAATAACCAGCTGGTATAATATAGAGACAACACAATAACACAATAACCAGCTGGTATAATATAGAGACAACACAATAACACAATAACCAGCTGGTATAATATAGAGACAACACAATAACACAATAACCAGCTGGTATAATATAGAGACAACACAATAACACAATAACCAGCTGGTATAATATAGAGACAACACAATAACACAATAACCAGATGGTATAATATAGAGACAACACAATAACACAATAACCAGCTGGTATAATATAGAGACAACACAATAACACAATAACCAGATGGTATAATATAGAGACAACACAATAACCAGATGGTATAATATAGAGACAACACAATAACACAATAACCAGATGGTATAATATAGAGACAACACAATAACCAGATGGTATAATATAGAGACAACACAATAACACAATAACCAGATGGTATAATATAGAGACAACACAATAACACAATAACCAGCTGGTATAATATAGAGACAACACAATAACACAATAACCAGCTGGTATAATATAGAGACAACACAATAACACAATAACCAGCTGGTATAATATAGAGACAACACAATAACCAGCTGGTATAATATAGAGACAACACAATAACACAATAACCAGCTGGTATAATATAGACAACACAATAACCAGACAACACAATAACACAATAACCAGCTGGTATAATATAGACAACACAACACAATAACACAATAACCAGCTGGTATAATATAGAGACAACACAATAACCAGCTGGTATAATATAGAGACAACACAATAACCAGCTGGTATAATATAGAGACAACACAATAACCAGCTGGTATAATATAGAGACAACACAATAACCAGCTGGTATAATATAGAGACAACACAATAACCAGCTGGTATAATATAGAGACAACACAATAACACAATAACCAGCTGGTATAATATAGAGACAACACAGCTGGTATAATACAATAACCAGCTGGTATAATATAGAGACAACACAATAACACAATAACCAGCTGGTATAATATAGAGACACAATAACACTGGTATAATAAGAGACACAATAACCAGCTGGTATAATATAGAGACAACACAAATAACACAATAACCAGCTGGTATAATATAGAGACAACACAATAACACAATAACCAGCTGGTATAATATAGAGACAACACAAATATAGAGAACACAATAACCAGCTGGTATAATATAGAGACAACACAATAACACAATAACCAGCTGGTATAATATAGAGACAACACAATAACCAGCTGGTATAATATAGAGACAACACAATATAGACACAATAACCAGCTGGTATAATATAGAGACAACACAATAACACAATAACCAGCTGGTATAATATAGAGACAACACAATAACACAAATAACCAGCTGGTATAATATAGAGACAACACAATAACAAATAACCAGCTGGTATAATATAGAGACAACACAATAACCAGCTGGTATAATATAGAGACAACACAATAACCAGCTGGTATAATATAGAGACACAATAACCAGCTGGTATAATAAGAACAACACAATAACCAGCTGGTATAATATAGAGACAACACAATAACACAATAACCAGCTGGTATAATATAGAGACAACACAATAACCAGCTGGTATAATATAGAGACAACACAATAACAGCTGGTATAATATAGAGACCAGCTGGTATAATATAGAGACAACACAATAACACTGGTATAATATACCAGCTGGTATAATATAGAGACAACACAATAACACAATAACCAGCTGGTATAATATAGAGACAACACAATAACCAGCTGGTATAATATAGAGACAACACAATAACACAATAACCAGCTGGTATAATATAGAGACAACACAATAACACAGCTGGTATAATATAGAGACAACACAATAACACAATAACCAGCTGGTATAATATAGAGACAACACAATAACACAATAACCAGCTGGTATAATATAGAGACAACACAATAACACAATAACCAGCTGGTATAATATAGAGAACACAAATAACCAGCTGGTATAATATAGAGACAACACAATAACACAATAACCAGCTGGTATAATATAGAGACAACACAATAACACAATAACCAGCTGGTATAATATAGAGACAACACAATAACATACAATAACCAGCTGGTATAATATAGAGACAACACAATAACACAATAACCAGCTGGTATAATATAGAGACAACACAATAACACAATAACCAGCTGGTATAATATAGAGACAACACAATAACCAGCTGGTATAATATAGAGACAACACAATAACACAATAACCAGCTGGTATAATATAGAGACAACACAATAACACAATAACCAGCTGGTATAATATAGAGACAACACAATAACACAATAACCAGCTGGTATAATATAGAGACAACACAATAACACAATAACCAGCTGGTATAATATAGAGACAACACAATAACCAGCTGGTATAATATAGAGACAACACAATAACACAATAACCAGCTGGTATAATATAGAGACAACACAATAACACAATAACCAGCTGGTATAATATAGAGACAACACAATAACACAATAACCAGCTGGTATAATATAGAGACAACACAATAACCAGATGGTATAATATAGAGACAACACAATAACACAATAACAGCTGGTATAATATAGAGACAACCAGCTGGTATAATATAGAGACAATAACACAATAACCAGCTGGTATAATATAGAGACAACACAATAACACAATAACCAGCTGGTATAATATAGAGACAACACAATAACACAATAACCAGCTGGTATAATATAGAGACAACACAATAACACAGCTGGTATAATATAGAGACAACACAATAACCAGCTGGTATAATATAGAGACAACAATAATAACACAATAACCAGCTGGTATAATATAGAGACAACACAATAACACAATAACCAGCTGGTATAATATAGAGACAACACAATAACCAGCTGGTATAATATAGAGACAACACAATAACCAGCTGGTATAATATAGAGACCAGCTGGTATAATATAGAGACAACACAATAACACAATAACCAGCTGGTATAATATAGAGACAACACAATAACACAATAACCAGCTGGTATAATATAGAGACAACACAATAACCAGCTGGTATAACCAGCTGGTATAATATAGAGACAACACAATAACAACAATAACACAATAACCAGCTGGTATAATATAGAGACAACACAATAACCAGCTGGTATAATATAGAGACAACACAATAACCAGCTGGTATAATATAGAGACAACACAATAACACAATAACCAGCTGGTATAATATAGAGACAACACAATAACACAGCTGGTATAATATAGAGACAACACAATAACCAGCATAATATACCAGCTGGTATAATATAGAGACAACAAATAACACAATAACCAGCTGGTATAATATAGAGACAACACAATAACCAGCTGGTATAATATAGAGACAAATAACCAGCAATAACACAATAACCAGCTGGTATAATATAGAGACAACACAATAACCAGCTGGTATAATATAGAGACAACACAATAACCAGCTGGTATAATATAGAGACAACACAATAACAGCTGGTGGTAATATAGAGACAACACAAATATAACACAATAACCAGCTGGTATAATATAGAGACAACACAATAACCAGATGGTGGTAATATAGAGACAACACAATAACACATAATATAGAGACACAGCTGGTATAATATAGAGACAACACAATAACCAGCTGGTATAATATAGAGACAACACAATAACCAGCTGGTATAATATAGAGACAACACAATAACACAATAACCAGCTGGTATAATATAGAGACAACAATAACCAGCTGGTATAATATAGAGACAACACAATAACCAGCTGGTATAATATAGAGACAACACAATAACACAATAACCAGCTGGTATAATATAGAGACAACACAATAACCAGCCAGCTGGTATAATATAGAGACAACACAATAACAGCAATAACCAGCTGGTATAATATAGAGACAACACAATAACACAGCTGGTATAATATAGAGACAACACAATAACCAGCTGGTATAATATAGAGACAACACAATAACACAAATATACCAGCTGGTATAATATAGAGACAACACAATAACACAATAACCAGCTGGTATAATATAGAGACAACACAATACAATAACCAGCTGGTATAACCAGCTGGTATAATATAGAGACAACACAATAACACAATAACCAGCTGGTATAATATAGAGACAACACAATAACACAATAACCAGCTGGTATAATATAGAGACAACACAATGGTAAATATAGAGACAACACAATAACCAGCTGGTATAATATAGAGACAACACAATAACACAATAACCAGCTGGTATAATATAGAGACAACACAATAACCAGCTGGTATAATATAGAGACAACACAATAACACAATAACCAGCTGGTATAATATAGAGACAACACAATAACCAGCTGGTATAATATAGAGACAACACAATAACACAATGGTAAATATAGAGACAACACAATAACAGCTGGTATAATATAGAGACAACACAATAACCAGCTGGTATAATATAGAGACCAGCTGGTATAATATAGAGACAACACAATAACACAATAACCAGCTGGTATAATATAGAGACAACACAATAACACAGCTGGTATAATATAGAGACAACACAATAACACAGCTGGTATAATATAGAGACAACACAATAACACAATAACCAGCTGGTATAATATAGAGACAACACAATAACCAGCTGGTATAATATAGAGACAACACAATAACACAATAACCAGCTGGTATAATATAGAGACAACACAATAACACAATAACCAGCTGGTATAATATAGAGACAACACAATAACACAATAACCAGCTGGTATAATAGAGACAACACAATAACACAACAACTGGTATAATAAGAGACACAATAACCAGCTGGTATAATATAGAGTCAATACAATAACACAATAACCAGCTGGTATAATATAGAGACACAGCTGGTATAATATAGAGACACAATAACCAGCTGGTATAATATAGAGACAACACAATAACACAATAACCAGCTGGTATAATATAGAGACACAATAACCAGCTGGTATAATATAGAGACACAATAACCAGCTGGTATAATATAGAGACAACACAATAACCAGCTGGTATAATATAGAGACACAATAACCAGCTGGTATAATATAGAGACAACACAATAACACAATAACCAGCTGGTATAATATAGAGACAAATAACACACTGGTATAATATAGAGACACAATAACCAGCTGGTATAATATAGAGACAACACAATAACACAATAGCTGGTATAATATAGAGACAACACAATAACACTGGTATAATATAGAGACAACAGCTGGTATAATATAGAGACAACACAATAACACAATAACCAGCTGGTATAATATAGAGACAACACAATAACACAATAACCAGCTGGTATAATATAGAGACAACACAATAACACAATAACCAGCTGGTATAATATAGAGACAACACAATAACACAATAACCAGCTGGTATAATATAGAGACAACACAATAACACAATAACCAGCTGGTATAATATAGAGACAACACAATAACCAGCTGGTATAATATAGAGACAACACAATAACCAGCTGGTATAATATAGAGACAACACAATAACACAATAACCAGCTGGTATAATATAGAGACAACACAATAACACAATAACCAGCTGGTATAATATAGAGACAACACAATAACACAATAACCAGCTGGTATAATATAGAGACAACACAATAACACAATAACCAGCTGGTATAATATAGAGACAACACAATAACACAATAACCAGCTGGTATAATATAGAGACAACACAATAACACAAATAACCAGCTGGTATAATATAGACACAAACACAATAACCAGCTGGTATAATATAGAGACAACACAATAACCAGCTGGTATAATATAGAGACAACACAATAACACAATAACCAGCTGGTATAATATAGAGACAACACAATAACACAATAACCAGCTGGTATAATATAGAGACAACACAGCTGGTATAATATAGAGACAACACAATAACCAGATGGTATAATATAGAGACAACACAATAACACAATAACCAGCTGGTATAATATAGAGACAACACAATAACACAATAACCAGCTGGTATAATATAGAGACAACACAATAACACAATAACCAGCTGGTATAATATAGAGACAACACAATAACACAATAACCAGCTGGTATAATATAGAGACAACACAATAACACAATAACCAGCTGGTATAATATAGAGACAACACAATAACACAATAACCAGCTGGTATAATATAGAGACAACACAATAACACAATAACCAGCTGGTATAATATAGAGACAACACAATAACACAATAACCAGCTGGAAATAATATAGTGACAACACAATAACACCATAACCAGCTGGTATAATATAGAGACAACACAATAACACAATAACCAGCTGGTATAATATAGAGACAACACAATAACACAATAACCAGCTGGTATAATATAGAGACAACACAATAACACAATAACCAGCTGGTATAATATAGAGACAACACAATAACACAATAACCAGCTGGTATAATATAGAGACAACACAATAACACAATAACCAGCTGGTATAATATAGAGACAACACAATAACACAATAACCAGCTGGTATAATATAGAGACAACACAATAACACAATAACCAGCTGGTATAATATAGAGACAACACAATAACACAAATAACCAGCTGGTATAATATAGAGACAACACAAATAACACAATAACCAGCTGGTATAATATAGAGACAACACAATAACCAGCTGGTATAATATAGAGACAACACAATAACACAATAACCAGCTGGTATAATATAGAGACAACACAATAACACCATAACCAGCTGGTATAATATAGAGACAACACAATAACACAATAACCAGCTGGTATAATATAGAGACAACACAATAACACAGCTGGTATAATATAGAGACAACACAATAACAGCTGGTATAATATAGAGACAACACAATAACCAGCTGGTATAATATAGAGACAACACAAACACAACCAGCTGGTATAATATAGAGACAACACAATAACACAATAACCAGCTGGTATAATATAGAGACAACACAATAACACAATAACCAGCTGGTATAATATAGAGACAACACAATAACCAGCTGGTATAATATAGAGACAACACAATAACACAATAACCAGCTGGTATAATATAGAGACAACACAATAACACAATAACCAGCTGGTATAATATAGAGACAACACAATAACAGCTGGTAAATAACCAGCTGGTATAATATAGAGACAACACAATAACACAATAACCAGCTGGTATAATATAGAGACAACACAATAACACAATAACCAGCTGGTATAATATAGAGACAACACAATAACACAATAACCAGCTGGTATAATATAGAGACAACACATAACACAACCCAGCTGGTATAATATAGAGACAACACAATAACCAGCTGGTATAATATAGAGACAACACAATAACCAGCTGGTATAATATAGAGACAACACAATAACACAATAACCAGCTGGTATAATATAGAGACAACACAATAACACAATAACCAGCTGGTATAATATAGAGACAACAGCTGGTATAATAACACAATAACCAGCTGGTATAATATAGAGACAACACAATAACACAATAACCAGCTGGTATAATATAGAGACAACACAATAACACAATAACCAGCTGGTATAATATAGAGACAACACAATAACCAGCTGGTATAATATAGAGACAACACAATGGTATAATATAGAGACAACACATAACCAGCTGGTATAATATAGAGACAACACAATAACACAATAACCAGCTGGTATAATATAGAGACAACACAATAACACAATAACCAGCTGGTATAATATAGAGACAACACAATAACACAATAACCAGCTGGTATAATATAGAGACAACACAATAACACAAATAACCAGCTGGTATAATATAGAGACAACACAATAACACAATAACCAGCTGGTATAATATAGAGACAACACAATAACACAATAACCAGCTGGTATAATATAGAGACAACACAATAACCAGCTGGTATAATATAGAGACAACACAATAACCAGCTGGTATAATATAGAGACAACACAATAACACAATAACCAGCTGGTATAATATAGAGACAACACAATAACACAATAACCAGCTGGTATAATATAGAGACAACACAATAACCAGCTGGTAAATATAGAGACCAGCTGGTATAATATAGAGACAACACAATAACACAATAACCAGCTGGTATAATATAGAGACAACACAATAACACAATAACCAGCTGGTATAATATAGAGACAACACAATAACACAATAACCAGCTGGTATAATATAGAGACAACACAATAACACAAATAACCAGCTGCTGGTATAATATAGAGACAACACAATAACACAATAACCAGCTGGTATAATATAGAGACAACACAATAACACAATAACCAGCTGGTATAATATAGAGACAACACAATAACACAATAACCAGCTGGTATAATATAGAGACAACACAATAACACAATAACCAGCTGGTATAATATAGAGACAACACAATAACACAATAACCAGCTGGTATAATATAGAGACAACACAATAACACAATAACCAGCTGGTATAATATAGAGACAACACAATAACACAATAACCAGCTGGTATAATATAGAGACAACAGCAAATAACACAATAACCAGCTGGTATAATATAGAGACAACACAATAACACAATAACCAGCTGGTATAATATAGAGACAACAGCTGGTATAATATAGAGACAACACAATAACCAGCTGGTATAATATAGAGACAACACAATAACCAGCTGGTATAATATAGAGACAACACAATAACACAATAACCAGCTGGTATAATATAGAGACACAAACCAGCTGGTATAATATAGAGACAACACAATAACAATAACCAGCTGGTATAATATAGAGACAACACAATAACCAGCTGGTATAATATAGAGACAACACAATAACACAATAACCAGCTGGTATAATATAGAGACAACACAATAACACAATAACCAGCTGGTATAATATAGAGACAACACAAATAACACAATAACCAGCTGGTATAATATAGAGACAACACAATAACACAATAACCAGCTGGTATAATATAGAGACAACACAATAACAAATAACCAGCTGGTATAATATAGAGACAACACAATAACACAATAACCAGCTGGTATAATATAGAGACAACACAATAACACAATAACCAGCTGGTATAATATAGAGACAACACAATAACACAATAACCAGCTGGTATAATATAGAGACAACACAATAACACAATAACCAGCTGGTATAATATAGAGACAACACAATAACACAATAACCAGCTGGTATAATATAGAGACAACACAATAACACAATAACCAGCTGGTATAATATAGAGACAACACAATAACAGCAATAACCAGCTGGTATAATATAGAGACAACACATAATATAGACAACAACCAGCTGGTATAATATAGAGACAACACAATAACACAATAACCAGCTGGTATAATATAGAGACAACACAATAACCAGCTGGTGGTAATATAGAGACAACACAATAACACAATAACCAGCTGGTATAATATAGAGACAACACAATAACACAATAACCAGCTGGTATAATATAGAGACAACACAATAACACAATAACCAGCTGGTATAATATAGAGACAACACAATAACACAATAACCAGCTGGTATAATATAGAGACAACACAATAACACAATAACCAGCTGGTATAATATAGAGACAACACAATAACACAATAACCAGCTGGTATAATATAGAGACAACACAATAACACAATAACCAGCTGGTATAATATAGAGACAACACAATAACACAATAACCAGCTGGTATAATATAGAGACAACACAATAACACAATAACCAGCTGGTATAATATAGAGACAACACAATAACACAATAACCAGCTGGTATAATATAGAGACAACACAATAACACAATAACCAGCTGGTATAATATAGAGACAACACAATAACACAATAACCAGCTGGTATAATATAGAGACAACACAATAACACAATAACCAGCTGGTATAATATAGAGACAACACAATAACACAATAACCAGCTGGTATAATATAGAGACAACACAATAACACAATAACCAGCTGGTATAATATAGAGACAACACAATAACCAGCTGGTATAATATAGAGACAACACAATAACACAATAACCAGCTGGTATAATATAGAGACAACACAATAACACAATAACCAGCTGGTATAATATAGAGACAACACAATAACACAATAACCAGCTGGTATAATATAGAGACAACACAATAACACAATAACCAGCTGGTATAATATAGAGACAACACAATAACACAATAACCAGCTGGTATAATATAGAGACAACACAATAACACAATAACCAGCTGGTATAATATAGAGACAACACAATAACCAGCAATAACCAGCTGGTATAATATAGAGACAACACAATAACCAGCTGGTATAATATAGAGACAACACAATGGTATAACACAATAACCAGCTGGTATAATATAGAGACAACACAATAACACAATAACCAGCTGGTATAATATAGAGACAACACAATAACACAATAACCAGCTGGTATAATATAGAGACAACACAATAACACAATAACCAGCTGGTATAATATAGAGACAACACAATAACACAATAACCAGCTGGTATAATATAGAGACAACACAATAACACAATAACCAGCTGGTATAATATAGAGACAACACACAACACAATAACCAGCTGGTATAATATAGAGACAACACAATAACCAGCTGGTATAATATAGAGACAACACAATAACACCATAACCAGCTGGTATAATATAGAGACAACACAATAACACAATAACCAGCTGGTATAATATAGAGACAACACAATAACACAATAACCAGCTGGTATAATATAGAGACAACACAATAACACAATAACCAGCTGGTATAATATAGAGACAACACAATAACACAATAACCAGCTGGTATAATATAGAGACAACACAATAACACAATAACCAGCTGGTATAATATAGAGACAACACAATAACACAATAACCAGCTGGTATAATATAGAGACAACACAAACAACCAGCTGGTATAATATAGAGACAACACAATAACACAATAACCAGCTGGTATAATATAGAGACAACACAATAACACAATAACCAGCTGGTATAATATAGAGACAACACAATAACACAATAACCAGCTGGTATAATATAGAGACAACACAATAACACAATAACCAGCTGGTATAATATAGAGACAACACAATAACACAATAACCAGCTGGTATAATATAGAGACAACACAATAACACAATAACCAGCTGGTATAATATAGAGACAACACAATAACACAATAACCAGCTGGTATAATATAGAGACAACACAATAACACAATAACCAGCTGGTATAATATAGAGACAACACAATAACACAATAACCAGCTGGTATAATATAGAGACAACACAATAACACAATAACCAGCTGGTATAATATAGAGACAACACAATAACACAATAACCAGCTGGTATAATATAGAGACAACACAATAACACAATAACCAGCTGGTATAATATAGAGACAACACAATAACACAATAACCAGCTGGTATAATATAGAGACAACACAATAACACCATAACCAGCTGGTATAATATAGAGACAACACAATAACACAATAACCAGCTGGTATAATATAGAGACAACACAATAACACAATAACCAGCTGGTATAATATAGAGACAACACAATAACACAATAACCAGCTGGTATAATATAGAGACAACACAATAACACAATAACCAGCTGGAAATAATATAGAGACACCACAATAACACAATAACCAGCTGGTATAATATAGAGACACCACAACAACCAGCTGGTATAATATAGAGACAACACAATAACACAATAACCAGCTGGAAATAATATAGAGACAACACAATAACCAGCTGGAAATAATATAGTGACAACACAATAACACCATAACCAGCTGGTATAATATAGAGACAACACAATAACACAATAACCAGCTGGTATAATATAGAGACAACACAATAACACAATAACCAGCTGGTATAATATAGAGACAACACAATAACACAATAACCAGCTGGAAATAATATAGAGACAACACAATAACCAGCTGGAAATAATATAGTGACAACACAATAACACCATAACCAGCTGGTATAATATAGAGACAACACAATAACACAATAACCAGCTGGTATAATATAGAGACAACACAATAACACAATAACCAGCTGGTATAATATAGAGACAACACAATAACACAATAACCAGCTGGTATAATATAGAGACAACACAATAACACAATAACCAACTGGTATAATATAGAGACACAATAACCAGCTGGTATAATATAGAGACAACACAATAACACAATAACCAGCTGGTATAATATAGAGACAACACAATAACACAATAACCAGCTGGTATAATATAGAGACAACACAATAACACAATAACCAGCTGGTATAATATAGAGACAACACAATATAACAAATAACCAGCTGGTATAATATAGAGACAACACAATAACACAATAACCAGCTGGTATAATATAGAGACAACACAATAACACAATAACCAGCTGGTATAATATAGAGACAACACAATAACACAATAACCAGCTGGTATAATATAGAGACAACACAATAACACATATATAGAGACACAACAATAACCAGCTGGTATAATATAGAGACAACACAATAACACAATAACCAGCTGGTATAATATAGAGACAACACAATAACACAATAACCAGCTGGTATAATATAGAGACAACACAATAACACAATAACCAGCTGGTATAATATAGAGACAACACAATAACACAATAACCAGCTGGTATAATATAGAGACAACACAATAACACAATAACCAGCTGGTATAATATAGAGACAACACAATAACACAATAACCAGCTGGTATAATATAGAGACAACACAATAACACAATAACCAGCTGGTATAATATAGAGACAACACAATAACACAATAACCAGCTGGTATAATATAGAGACAACACAATAACACAATAACCAGCTGGTATAATATAGAGACAACACAATAACACAATAACCAGCTGGTATAATATAGAGACAACACAATAACCAGCTGGTATAATATAGAGACAACACAATAACACAATAACCAGCTGGTATAATATAGAGACAACACAATAACACAATAACCAGCTGGTATAATATAGAGACAACACAATAACACAATAACCAACTGGTATAATATAGAGACAACACAATAACCAGCTGGTATAATATAGAGACAACACAATAACACAATAACCAACTGGTATAATATAGAGACAACACAATAACACAATAACCAGCTGGTATAATATAGAGACAACACAATAACCAGCTGGTATAATATAGAGACAACACAATAACACAATAACCAGCTGGTATAATATAGAGACAACACAATAACACAATAACCAACTGGGTATAATATAGAGACAACACAATAACCAGCTGGTATAATATAGAGACAACACAATAACACAATAACCAGCTGGTATAATATAGAGACAACACTATAACACAATAACCAGCTGTGTATAATATAGAGACAACACTATAACACAATAACCAGCTGGTATAATATAGAGACAACACTATAACACAATAACCAGCTGTGTATAATATAGAGACAACACTATAACACAATAACCAGCTGTGTATAATATAGAGACAACACTATAACACAATAACCAGCTGGTATAATATAGAGACAACACTATAACACAATAACCAGCTGTGTATAATATAGAGACAACACTATAACACAATAACCAGCTGTGTATAATATAGAGACAACACTATAACACAATAACCAGCTGGTATAATATAGAGACAACACTATAACCAGCTGGTATAATATAGAGACAACACAATAACACCATAACCAGCTGGTATAATATAGAGACAACACAATAACACAATAACCAGCTGGTGTAATATAGAGACAACACAATAACACAATAACCAGCTGGTATAATATAGAGACAACACAATAACCAGCTGTGTATAATATAGAGACAACACAATAACACAATAACCAGCTGTGTATAATATAGAGACAACACTATAACACAATAACCAGCTGGTATAATATAGAGACAACACTATAACACAATAACCAGCTGTGTATAATATAGAGACAACACTATAACACAATAACCAGCTGTGTATAATATAGAGACAACACTATAACACAATAACCAGCTGTGTATAATATAGAGACAACACAATAACAGCAAATAACCAGCTGGTATAATATAGAGACAACACAATAACACAATAACCAGCTGGTATAATATAGAGACAACACAATAACACAATAACCAGCTGGTATAATATAGAGACAACACAATAACACAATAACCAGCTGGTATAATATAGAGACAACACAATAACACAATAACCAGCTGGTATAATATAGAGACAACACAATAACACAATAACCAGCTGGTATAATATAGAGACAACACTATAACACCATAACCAGCTGGTATAATATAGAGACAACACAATAACACAATAACCAGTTGGTATAATATAGAGACAACACTATAACACCATAACCAGCTGGGTATAATATAGAGACAACACAATAACACAATAACCAGCTGGTATAATATAGAGACAACACAATAACACAATAACCAACTGGGTATAATATAGAGACAACACAATAACACAATAACCAGCTGGTATAATATAGAGACAACACTATAACACAATAACCAGCTGGTATAATATAGAGACAACACAATAACACAATAACCAGCTGGTATAATATAGAGACAACACAATAACACAATAACCAACTGGGTATAATATAGAGACAACACAATAACACAATAACCAACTGGGTATAATATAGAGACAACACAATAACACAATAACCAACTGGTATAATAGAGACAACAACACAATAACCAACTGGTATAATATAGAGACACAATAACCAGCTGGTATAATATAGAGACACAATAACACAATAACCAGCTGGTATAATATAGAGACAACACAATAACACAATAACCAGCTGGTATAATATAGAGACAACACAATAACACAATAACCAGCTGGTATAATATAGAGACAACACAATAACACAATAACCAGCTGGTATAATATAGAGACAACACAATAACACAATAACCAGCTGGTATAATATAGAGACAACACAATAACACAATAACCAGCTGGTATAATATAGAGACAACACAATAACCAGCTGGTATAATATAGAGACAACACAATAACACCATAACCAGCTGGTATAATATAGAGACAACACAATAACACAATAACCAGCTGGTATAATATAGAGACAACACAATAACACCATAACCAGCTGGTATAATATAGAGACAACACTATAACACAATAACCAACTGGGTATAATATAGAGACAACACAATAACACAATAACCAGCTGGTATAATATAGAGACAACACAATAACACAATAACCAGCTGGTATAATATAGAGACAACACAATAACACAATAACCAACTGGGTATAATATAGAGACAACACAATAACACAATAACCAACTGGGTATAATATAGAGACAACACAATAACACAATAACCAGCTGGTATAATATAGAGACAACACAATAACCAGCTGGTATAATATAGAGACACAATAACCAGCTGGTATAATATAGAGACACAATAACACAATAACCAGCTGGTATAATATAGAGACACAATAACACAATAACCAGCTGGTATAATATAGAGACAACAAATAACCAGCTGGTATAATATAGAGACAACACAATAACACAATAACCAGCTGGTATAATATAGAGACAACACTATAACACAATAACCAGCTGGTATAATATAGAGACAACACAATAACACAATAACCAGCTGGTATAATATAGAGACAACACTATAACACAATAACCAGCTGGTATAATATAGAGACAACACAATAACAGAACAACAGCTGGTATAATATAGAGACAACACAATAACAACCAGCTGGTATAATATAGAGACAACACTATAACACAATAACCAGCTGTGTATAATATAGAGACAACACTATAACACAATAACCAGCTGGTATAATATAGAGACAACACAATAACACAATAACCAGCTGGTATAATATAGAGACAACACTATAACACAATAACCAGCTGGTATAATATAGAGACAACACAATAACACAATAACCAGCTGGTATAATATAGAGACAACACAATAACACAATAACCAGCTGGTATAATATAGAGACAACACAATAACACAATAACCAGCTGGTATAATATAGAGACAACACAATAACACAATAACCAGCTGGTATAATATAGAGACAACACAATAACCAGCTGGTATAATATAGAGACAACACAATAACACAATAACCAGCTGGTGTAATATAGAGACAACACAATAACACAATAACCAGCTGGTATAATATAGAGACAACACAATAACACAATAACCAGCTGGTATAATATAGAGACAACACAATAACACAATAACCAGCTGGTATAATATAGAGACAACACAATAACCAGCTGGTATAATATAGAGACAACACAATAACACAATAACCAGCTGGTGTAATATAGAGACAACACAATAACACAATAACCAGCTGGTATAATATAGAGACAACACAATAACACAATAACCAGCTGGTATAATATAGAGACAACACAATAACACAATAACCAGCTGGTATAATATAGAGACAACACTATAACACAATAACCAGCTGGTATAATATAGAGACAACACAATAACCAGCTGTGTATAATATAGAGACAACACTATAACACAATAACCAGCTGGTATAATATAGAGACAACACTATAACACAATAACCAGCTGTGTATAATATAGAGACAACACTATAACACAATAACCAGCTGTGTATAATATAGAGACAACACTATAACACAATAACCAGCTGGTATAATATAGAGACAACACAATAACACAATAACCAGCTGGTATAATATAGAGACAACACAATAACACAATAACCAGCTGGTATAATATAGAGACAACACAATAACACAATAACCAGCTGGTATAATATAGAGACAACACAATAACACAATAACCAGCTGGTATAATATAGAGACAACACAATAACACAATAACCAGCTGGTATAATATAGAGACAACACAATAACACAATAACCAACTGGGTATAATATAGAGACAACACAATAACACAATAACCAGTTGGTATAATATAGAGACAACACAATAACACAATAACCAGCTGGTATAATATAGAGACAACACAATAACACAATAACCAGATGGTATAATATAGAGACAACACAATAACACAATAACCAGCTGGTATAATATAGAGACAACACAATAACACAATAACCAGATGGTATAATATAGAGACAACACAATAACCAGATGGTATAATATAGAGACAACACAATAACACAATAACCAGCTGGTATAATATAGAGACAACACAATAACACAATAACCAGCTGGTATAATATAGAGACAACACAATAACACAATAACCAGCTGGTATAATATAGAGACAACACAATAACACAATAACCAGCTGGTATAATATAGAGACAACACAATAACCAGCTGGTATAATATAGAGACAACACAATAACATCATAACCAACTGGTATAATATAGAGACAACACAATAACACAATAACCAGCTGGGTATAATATAGAGACAACACAATAACACCATAACCAACTGGTATAATATAGAGACAACACAATAACACCATAACCAACTGGTATAATATAGAGACAACACAATAACACAATAACCAGCTGGTATAATATAGAGACAACACAATAACACAATAACCAGCTGGTATAATATAGAGACAACACAATAACACAATAACCAGCTGGTATAATATAGAGACAACACAATAACACAATAACCAGCTGGTATAATATAGAGACAACACAATAACACAATAACCAGCTGGTATAATATAGAGACAACACAATAACACAACAACCAGCTGGTATAATATAGAGACAACACAATAACACAATAACCAGCTGGTATAATATAGAGACAACACTATAACACAATAACCAGCTGGTATAATATAGAGACAACACAATAACCAACTGGTATAATATAGAGACAACACAATAACACAATAACCAGCTGGTATAATATAGAGACAACACAATAACCAACTGGTATAATATAGAGACAACACAATAACACAATAACCAGCTGGTATAATATAGAGACAACACTATAACACAATAACCAGCTGGTGTAATATAGAGACAACACAATAACCAACTGGTATAATATAGAGACAACACAATAACACAATAACCAGCTGGTATAATATAGAGACAACACTATAACACAATAACCAACTGGGTATAATATAGAGACACAATAACCAGCTGGTATAATATAGAGACAACACAATAACACAATAACCAGCTGGTATAATATAGAGACAACACAATAACACAATAACCAGCTGGTATAATATAGAGACAACACAATAACACAATAACCAGCTGGTATAATATAGAGACAACACAATAACACAATAACCAGCTGGTATAATATAGAGACAACACAATAACACAATAACCAACTGGTATAATATAGAGACAACACAATAACCAGCTGGTATAATATAGAGACAACACTATAACACAATAACCAGCTGGTATAATATAGAGACAACACAATAACACAATAACCAACTGGTATAATATAGAGACAACACAATAACACAATAACCAGCTGGTATAATATAGAGACAACACAATAACCAGCTGGTATAATATAGAGAACACAATAACCAGCTGGTATAATAACACAATAACCAGCTGGTATAATATAGAGACAACACAATAACCAGCTGGTATAATATAGACATCAGATTTTTCAATGTCACATTTCTAGTGTTGATTCAGGAGTAAATTCAGTCTGTTGGAGTTAAAGTAACACTCAATGGTGTAAAATGACCCCCATTGATGGTGTTAATAACCCGAGTTATTAAAAAAAAAAAACGTCTTTGTTTTTGCATGTACATTGATTGATTGATTGAGAGTCGGACCGAAATGCAGCGTGGTGGTTACTCATGTCTTTAATGAATGAATCGCGATACATGAAATAACTGAATACAAATGCAAAACAACAAACGGAACGTGAAAACTAATTACAGCCTATCTGGTGAACACTACACAGAGACAGGAACAATCACCCACGAAATACACAGTGAACCCCAGGCTACCTAAATACGGTTCCCAATCAGAGACAACGAGAATCACCTGACTCTGATTGAGAACCGCCTCAGGCAGCCAAGCCTATGCAGAACCCCTACTCAGCCGCAATCCCAATAACTACAAAACCCCAATACGAAATACAACAACATAAACCCATGTCACACCCTGGCCTGACCAAATAATTAACGAAAACACAAAATACTAAGACCAAGGCGTGACAATGACATATATATTTACACCCGTTGTCACCTCTATTGCGTTATTTTCTGGATGATTATGAGACCTAAATAAACCATGTCAAAACCCACAAAACCTACCACACGAGGAAAAACATTCCATTACACCATAGCCTACTTGTCAACAGTATGTTAATGTTATTTAAAACTTCTTGACGCACCCATTTCGTTTGCGGGATAATTTTCATTTTCATAATTTTTATATCCAAAATACCTCCATTTGTTTGGCGCGTTATGTACAGAAATTCACAGACTCGAGCGGTCACGACACCGCAAACTAAAATTCCAAATAGTATCCGTAAAGTGCGTTGAAAGATGTCAAATGTTTTTTATCATCAATCCTCAGGTTGTTTTTACAATATATAATCGATATTATGTCAACCGGAATGTAACTTCTTCCATAGGAGAGAGAGAGAAAATGGCTGTTGCGCATGAAAAACTCTGCTGGCACCCAGCCCTCCACTGACGCGATGGGTTCTTTCTCACTCATTTTTCCAAATAAAAGCCTGAAACTATGTCTAAAGAATGTTCACAGCTTGAGGAAGCCATAGGAAAAGGAATCTGGTTGATATCCCTTTAAATGGAGGCAAGGAATCCAATGGAACAGAGAGCTTTTAGGAAAAACACACACTTCCTTGTTGGATATTCCTCAGCTTTTCGCCTGCAATATCAGTTATGTTATACTCACAGACAATATTTTCACAGTTCTGGAAACCTTTGAGTGTTTTCTATCCCAATCTGACGATTTCATGCATATTCTAGTTTCTGGGCCTGAGCAATAGGTAGTTTCAAATGGATACGTTTTTGAGCCAAAAACAAAAATACTGCCCCCTACACTCAAGAAGTTTTAATGAACATTTTCTAAAATTGACCATATTAAATTATCATTGAAAATTGCGCACACATTGATGTCTGACATGCACCTACCCCAATGCTCTGTTGCTGATGACTGGGATGAATGTAGGAGCAGATTTCAGGATCAGGACAAGACACCCTCTTTTTGACTGCTGACTGACATAAGGACACGTACGTGATTGGCCTATCTGGCTTATATGATTATGATGTCATAATGCTTCTTGACAGTGTCATGAAGTGTAAGTTATTTAAAATATGACGAATTCCTTAAAACAACAACAAAGGAATTAAAGAGAAACAAACTATCGAACGAAAAAAGGTAAACCTCTTGGCAGAGAATAACTGTGGGTTTTGACTCTCTTGTGTAGGTGTCATGACCAGCCATAAAATAACGCAATATATGTCACAACAGGTGTAAATATACGTGTCATGACAGTGTTATGACAGCTGTTATGGCATATTATGCCGTGGTTATGACCATGTCATACCGTGTCATCTGGGTGTCAAGTAAAGTGTTACCGAGACATATTTTTACACTATGTAGAGTGGGACTCGTTGCTATCTGAAGTAGTGTTAAAACTCTTTAGGTGTTGATTTAACACCCCAAAATGTACTGTGTCGCCACTCATGATATAGTGATAACACACTGAACGGCTCACCCCTTATCAAATGATTGCCTGGGATTGAAATTCCATAATTGGAAGAAAGCGACGAGCAAGAACGAGAAAAATATAAAGGCATGAAAAATAAAAATAAATATGATCCAATTGGGAAGATTTCATTTACATCTGTATTCACACCCCTGAGTCAATACTTTGTTGAATAATTATGAATTCATTTTCATCAGGCGATTGTTCGCAAATTATAAAACGCCATCTAATTAGCTAGACAGCGATTTGAAATTACATTCCACACAAAAAAACATGGGCGAGTTATAGCGAATAAGAGAAAACACATCATTATTCTACACACTAGACCTCAACAGAGTGAGTCATTATTCTCCACACTAGACCTCAACAGAGTGAGTCATTATTCTACACACTAGACCTCTACAGAGTGAGTCATTATTCTACACACTAGACCTCTACAGAGTGAGTCATTATTCTACACACTAGACCTCTACAGAGTGAGTCATTATTCTACACACTAGACCTCAACAGAGTGAGTCATTATTCTACACACTAGACCTCAACAGAGTGAGTCATTATTCTACACACTAGACCTCTACAGAGTGAGTCATTATTCTACACACTAGACCTCTACAGAGTGAGTCATTATTCTACACACTAGACCTCAACAGAGTGAGTCATTATTCTACACACTAGACCTCAACAGAGTGAGTCATTATTCTACACACTAGACCTCTACAGAGTGAGTCATTATTCTACACACTAGACCTCAACAGAGTGAGTCATTATTCTACACACTAGACCTCAACAGAGTGAGTCATTATTCTACACACTAGACCTCTACAGAGTGAGTCATTATTCTACACACTAGACCTCAACAGAGTGAGTCATTATTCACTAGACCTCAACAGAGTGAGTCATTATTCTACACACTAGACCTCTACAGAGTGAGTCATTATTCTACACACTAGACCTCTACAGAGTGAGTCATTATTCTACACACTAGACCTCAACAGAGTGAGTCATTATTCTCACACAGACCTGAGTGAGTTTATTCTACACACTAGACCTCTACAGAGTGAGTCATTATTCTACACACTAGACCTCTACAGAGTGAGTCATTCATTATTCTACACACTAGACCTCAACAGAGTGAGTCATTATTCTACACACTAGACCTCTACAGAGTGAGTCATTATTCTACACACTAGACCTCTACAGAGTGAGTCATTATTCTACACACTAGACCTCTACAGAGTGAGTCATTATTCTTCACACTAGACGTCTACAGAGTGAGTCATTATTCTACACACTAGACCAGAGTGAGTCATCTACACACTTGACCTCAACAGAGTCATTATTCTACACACTAGACCTCTACAGAGTGAGTCATTATTCTACACAGACCTTCTGAGTCATTATTCTTCACACTAGACCTCTACAGAGTGAGTCATTATTCTAGACCTCTACAGACCTCACACTAGACCTCTACAGTGAGTCATTATTCTACACACTAGACCTCTACAGAGTGAGTCATTATTCTACACACTAGACCTCAACAGAGTGAGTCATTATTCTACACACTAGACCTCTACAGAGTGAGTCATTATTCTTCACACTAGACGTCTACAGAGTGAGTCATTATTCTACACACTAGACCTCAACAGAGTGAGTCATTATTCTACACACTTGACCTCAACAGAGTCATTATTCTACACACTAGACCTCTACAGAGTGAGTCATTATTCTACACACTAGACCTCTACAGAGTGAGTCATTATTCTACATACTAGACCTCAACAGAGTGAGTCATTATTTTACACACTAGACCTCAGCAGAGTGAGTCATTATTCTACACACTCGACCTCTACAGAGTGAGGCTGCATCCCAAATGACACCCTATTCCCATCATCGTGCACTACCCAGAGGATCCTGGTCAAAAGTAGCACACTTTATAGGGAGGGTGAAATTTGGGACCCAAACAGAGACACTGTGACAAAGTACTGTAGCTAGCACTGCTGACTGGTCGCTGATGGACAGAGAACTTGACATCCTTTGTCCCGGTCACCATCCATCACATCCTAAAGAGAAAAAAATGATAAAATGTTGATCCCTTGAGGATGAATTCTAATCAAGATGAATTGTATTTACACATTATTTAATAATCAATCAACCAAATGTTTTTTTTAACCCCTTTTAACATCAGCCGATGTCACAAATTGCTGTACAGAGATCCAGCCTAAAACCACAAAACAGCATGAGATGCAGATGTAGAAGCACAGAACCAATAATGCCTGGGGAAGGAACCAAAGGGAGTGACATATATAGGGAAGGAACCAAAGGGAGTGACATATATAGGGAAGGAACCAAAGGGAGTGACATATATAGGGAAGGAACCACCGGGAGTGACATATATAGGGAAGGAACCACAGGGAGTGACATATATAGGGAAGGAACCAAAGGGAGTGACATATATAGGGAAGGAACCAAGGGAGTGACATATATAGGGAAGGAACCAAAGGGAGTGACATATATAGGGAAGGAACCAAAGGGAGTGACATATATAGGGAAGGAACCAAAGAGAGTTACTCCAAAGGGAGTGAAGGAACCAAAGGGAGAGACATATATAGGGAAGGAACCACAGGGAGTGACATATATAGGGAAGGAACCAAAGGGAGAGACATATATAGGGAAGGAACCAAAGGGAGTGATATATATAGGGAAGGAACCTCCGGGAGTGACATATATAGGGAAGGAACCACAGGGAGTGACATATAGAGGGAACCAAAGGAACATAAAGGGAAGGAACCAAAGGGAGTGACATATATAGGAAGGAACCAAAGGGAGAGACATATATAGGGAAGGAACCAAAGGGATGATATATATAGGGAAGGAACATAAATAGGGAAGGAACCACAGGGAGTGACATATATAGGGAAGGAACCAAAGGGAGTGATATATATAGGGAAGGAACCTCCGGGAGTGACATATATAGGGAAGGAACCAAAGGGAGAGACATATAGAGGGAAGGAACCAAAGGGAGTGATATATATAGGGAAGGAACCACAGGGAAGGAACCACAGGGAGTGACATATAGAGGGAAGGAACCAAAGGGAGGGACATATATAGGGAAGGAACCAAAGGGAGTGATATATAGGGAAGGAACATAAATAGGGAAGGAACCAAAGGGAGTGATATATATAGGGAAGGAACCTCCGGGAGTGACATATATAGGGAAGGAACCAAAGGGATAGACATAAATAGGGAAGGAACCAAAGGGAGTGACATATATAGGGAAGGAACCAAAGGGAGGGACATAAATAGGGAAGGAACCAAAGGGAGTGACATATATAGGGAAGGAACCAAAGGGAGTGATATATATAGGGAAGGAACCTCCGGGATGACATATAAGGGCAGGAACCACAGGGAGTGACATATATAGGGAAGGAACCACAGGGAGTGACATATATAGGAAGGAACCAAAGGGAGTGACATATATAGGGCAGGAACCAAAGGGAGGGACATATATAGGGAAGGAACCAAAGGGAGAGACATATATAGGGAAGGAACCAAAGGAAGGGACATATATAGGGAAGGAACCAAAGGGAGTGACATATATAGGGAAGGAACCAAAGGGAGAGACATATATAGGGAAGGAACCAAAGGAAGTGACATATATAGGGAAGGAACCAAAGGGAGAGACATATATAGGGAAGGAACCAAAGGAAGTGACATATATAGGGAAGGAAACAAAGGGAGTGACATATATAGGGAAGGAACCAAAGGGAGAGAAAAAGTTTGTGCACCCCTGACAATTTCCATGATTTCCATTTTTAAATAATTGGGTGTTTGGATCAGCAACTTCATTACGATCTTTATTTTTTATTTATTTTTATTATTATTTTTTTCACCTTTATTTAACCAGGTAGGCTCGTTGAGAGTTCTCATTTGCAACTGCGGCCAGGCCAAGATAAAGCATAGCAGTGTGAACAGACAACAACACAGAGTTACACATGGAGTAAACAATAAACAAGTCAATAACACAGTAGAAAAAAAGAGTCTATATACATTGTGTGCAAAAGGCATGAGGAGGTAGGCGAATAATTACAATTTTGCATATTAACACTGGAGTGATAAATGATCAGATGGTCATGTGCAGGTAGAGATACTGGTGTGCAAAAGAGCAGAAAAGTAAATAAATAAAAACAGTATGGGGATGAGGTAGGTAAATCAGGTGGGCTGTTTAGCGATGGACTATGTACAGCTGCAGCGATCGGTTAGCTGCTCAGATAGCTGATGTTTAAAGTTGGTGAGGGAGATAAAAGTCTCCAGCTTCAGCGATTTTTGCAATTCGTTCCAGTCACAGGCAGCAGAGAACTGGAAGGAAAGGCGGCCAAATGAGGTGTTGGCTTTAGGAATGATCAGTGAGATACACTTGCTGGAGCGCGTGCTACGGGTGGGTGTTGCCTTCGTGACCAGTGAACTGAGATAAGGCGGAGCTTTACCTATCATGGACTTGTAGATGACCTGGAGCCAGTGGGTCTGGCGACGAATATGAAGCGAGGGCCAGCCGACTAGAGCATACAGGTCGCAGTGGTGGGTGGTAAAAGGTGCTTTAGTAACAAAACGGATGGCACTGCATCCACTGAGTATTGGAAGCTATTTTGTAGATGACATCGCCGAAGTCGAGGATCCGTAGGATAGTCAGTTTAACTAGGGTAAGTTTGGCGGCGTGAGTGAAGGAGGAGTCTGGAAGGAGAGTTTACAGTCTAGAGGAGGTGGATCAGGGAATCGCCCGCAGCAAGAGCAACATCATTGATATATACAGAGAAAAAAGTCGGCCTGAGAATTGAACCCTGTGGCACCCCCATAGAGACTGCCAGAGGACTGGACAACATGCCCTCCGATTTGACACACTGAACTCTGTCTGCAAAGTAGTTGGTGAACCAGGCAAGGCAGTCATTAGAAAAACCGAGGATACTGAGTCTGCCGATAAGAATATGGTGATTGACAGAGTGATCTGTTTGTTGACTTGGCTTTCAAAGACCTTAGATAGGCAGGGCAGGATGGATATAGGAGGTCTGTAACAGTTTGGGTCCAGGGTGTCTCCCCCTTTGAAGAGGGGGATGACAGTGGCAGCTTTCCAATCCTTGGGGATCTCAGACGATATGAAAGAGAGGTTGAACAGGCAGGTTGACTGATTGACACAGTAATATTTCAGTAGTGAAATGAGGTTTATTGGATTAACAGAAAATGTGCAATATGCATCAAAACAAAATTAGACAGGTGCATACATTTGGGCACCCCAATAGAAAAATCACATCAATATTTAGTAGAGCCTCCTTTTGCTAAAATAACAGCTAGACACTTCCCATGGCCTCTAATGAGTGTCTGGATTCTGGATGAAGGTATTTTGGACGATTCCTCCTTACAATCATCCCCAGTTCAGTTAGGTTTAATGGTTGCCGAGCATGGACAGCCCGCTTCAAATCATCCCACAGATTCTCAATGATATTCAGGTCTGGGGACTTGGATGGCCATTCCAGAACATTGTACTTGTTCCTCTGCATAAATGCCCGGGTAGATTTTGAGCAGTGTTTTGGGTCGTTGTCTTGTTGAAATATCCCGCCCCGGAGTAACTTCAACTTTGTGACGGATTCTTCAACATTATTCCCAAGAATCTGCTGATATTGAGTGGAATCCAGGCCTTGTCTCAGGATGGTAAGTTGGTGGTTGAAGATATCCTTCTAGTGGTGTGGGGGCTGTGCTTTGGCAAAGTGGGTGGGGTTATATCCTTCCTGTTTGGCCCTGTCCGGGGTGTCCTCGGATGGGGCCACAGTGTCTCCTGACCCCTCCTGTCTCAGCCTCCAGTATTTATGCTGCAGTAGTTTATGTGTCGGGGGCTAGGGTCAGTTTGTTATATCTGGAGTACTTCTCCTGTCCTAATCGGTGTCCTGTGTGAATCTAAGTGTGCGTTCTCTAATTCTCTCCTTCTCTCTTTCTTTCTCTCTCTCGGAGGACCTGAGCCCTAGGACCATGCCCCAGGACTACCTGACATGATGACTCCTTGCTGTCCCCAGTCCACCTGGCCATGCTGCTGCTCCAGTTTCAACTGGCCTGGGCCCTAGGACCATGTCCCAGGACTACCTGACATGAGGACTCCTTGCTGTCCCCAGTCCACCTGGCCATGCTCCTGCTCCAGTTTCAACTGTTCTGCCTTACTATTATTCAACCATGCTGGTCATTTATGAACATTTTGAACATCTTGGCCACGTTCTGTTATAATCTCCACCTGGCACAGCCAGAAGAGGACTGGCCACCCCACATATGCTCTCTCTAATTCTCTCTTTCTTTCTCTCTCTCAGAGGACCTGAGCCCTAGGACCGTGCCCCAGGACTACCTGACATGATGGCTCCTTGCTGTCCCCAGTCCACCTGACTGTGCTGCTGCTCCAGTTTCAACTGTTCTGCCTTATTATTATTATTCGACCGTGCTGGTCATTTATGAACATTTGAACATCTTGGTCATGTTCTGTTATAATCTCTACCCGGCACAGCCAGAAGAGGACTGGCCACCCCACATAGCCCGGTTCCTCTCTAGGTTTCTTCCTAGGTTTTGGCCTTTCTAGGGAGTTTTTCCTAGCCACCGTGCTTCTACACCTGCATTGTTTGCTGTTTGGGGTTTTAGGCTGGGTTTCTGTACAGCACTTTGAGATATCAGCTGATGTACGAAGGGCTATATAAATAAATTTGATTTGATTTGATTTGATTTGACCCTCAACTTGAACAAGATTCCCAGTACCGGCACTGGCCACACAGCCCCACAGCATGATGGAACCCCACCATATGTTACTGTGGGTAGCAAGTGTTTTTCTTGGAACGCTGTGTTCTTTGCCTCCATGCACATTGTCCCTTGTTATGACCAAATAACTCAATCTTTGTTTCATCAGTCCACAGCACCTTATTCCAGAATGAAGCTGGATTGTCCAAATGTGCGTTTGCATTCCTCAAGCGACTCTGTTTGTGGTTTGTGTGCAGAAAAGACTCCTTCTGCAGCAAGATGATGTTGTCGGTATGTGGAGGTGTTCTATGGGCTGTTTTTGACCGTTCTCACCATCCTTCGCCTCTCTGATATTTTACTTGGCCTGCCACTTCTGGCCCTGGCAAGAACTGTGCCTGTGGTCTTCCATTTCCTCACTATGTTACTCACAGTGGACCTGACAGCTTAAATCTCAGCGATAGCTTTTTGTAGCCTTCATCTAAACCATAATGTTGAACAATCTTTGTTTTCAGGTCATTTGAGCATTGTTTTGAGGCCCCCATGTTGCCACTCTTCAGAGGAGAGGCAAAGAGAACAACAACTTAAATACCTTAAATACATTTTCTCATGATTGGATGCACTTGTCTATGAAGTTCAAGGCTTAATGAGCTCACCAAACCAATTGTGTGTTCCAATTAATCAGTGCAGAGTATTTACAGGTATTCAAACCAACAGAATGACAAGGGTGCCCACATTTTTGCATAGCCTATTTTTCACATCTGATTTAATTTCTGACAACTTAATATTGCTATACTAAAAATCTTTGTCTGGAAAATACCCCAGTACTCAGATTTTATTAGAAAATGAATGGCATGCCACATTTTCACAGAGTAAATTATTATGCAGCCTCAGAGGGGTGCCCAAACTTTCATACAAACATAGGGAAGGTAATCAGGGAGGTGATGGAGTCCAGGTGAGTCTGATGACATGCAGGTGACATGCAGGTGACATGCAGGTGTGCGCCATAACAAGCAGCCTGGTGACCTAGAGGCCGAGGAGTACTTCAGAAAGTATTCATACACCGTCACTAAGTTGAACTCAATGACGGCCAAGGAACAGCAGGTTAACTGCCTGTTCAGGGGCAGAATGACAGATTTGTACCTTGTCAGCTCCAGGATTTGAACTTGCAACCTTTCAGTTACTAGTCCAACACTCTAACCACTAGGCTACCCTGTAGCCTGAATTAAAAAATGTATTAAATATAGATTTTTCTCACCCTTCTACACACAATACTCCATCATGACAAAGTGAAAACACATTTTTAGAAATGTTTGTACATTTATTGAAAATAAAATAAAGAAAATATATTTTTTACATAAGTCTGGGTAACTTATGTAATAAATATATTTTTTATTTTTTTAAATGTCCCAATGATGGAGACCACTATGCGCTTGGAAACTTTCAACACTCACGAAATTGTTTTATACCCTTCCCCAGATATATATGCCTCTCAGAGATCTACAGTTCCTCCATGGTGTAGTCTTTGCCCTGACATGCACTGTCAACTGTGGGACCTTATATAGACAAGTGTGCTTCTTTCTAAATCATGTCCAAACGATTGAATTGGCCACAGGTTGGACTCAAGTCAAGTTTCAGCAACATATCACGGATGATCTAAGGATACTGGATGCACCGGAGCTCCATCTGGACTGTAATAGCAAAGGAGTGGCGGGGGCGTATGCCTTATGGCTAACGAGACATGGTGTGATGAAGGAAACATACAGGAACTCAAATCCTTCTGTTCACCTGATTTAGAATTCCTCACAATCAAATGTAGACCGCATTATCTTCCAAGAGAATTCTCTTCGATTATAATCACAGCCGTATATATCCCCCCCCCCAAGCAGACACATCGATGGCTCTGAACGAACTTTATTTAACTCTTTGCAAACTGGAAACCATTTATCCGGAGGCTGCATTCATTGTAGCTGGGGATTTTAACAAAGCTAATCTGAAAACAAGACTCCCTAAATTTTATCAGCATATCGGTTGCGCAACCAGGGGTGGTAAAACCTTGGATCATTGTTACTCTAACTTCCGCGACGCATATAAGGCCCTGCCCTGCCCCCTTTCGGAAAAGCTGACCACGACTCCATTTTGCTGATCCCTGCCTACAGGCAGAAACTCAAAACTAGAGGCTCCCACGCTGAGGTCTGTCCAATGCTGGTCAGACCAAGCTGACTCCACACTCCAAGACTGCTTCCATCACGTGGACTGGGACATGTTTCGTATTGCGTCAGATAAAAATATTGCCGAATACGCTGATTCGGTGTGCGAGTTCATTAGAACGTGCGTCGAAGATGTCGTTCCCATAGCAACGATAAAAACATTCCCTAACCAGAAACCGTGGATTGATGGCAGCATTCACGTGAAACTGAAAGCACGAACCACTGCCTTTAATCAGGGCAAGGTGTCTGGCAACATGACCGAATACAAACAGTGCAGCTATTCCCTCCGCAAGGCTATTAAACAAGCTAAGCGTCAGTACAGAGACAAAGTGGAATCTCAATTCAATGGCTCAGACACAAGAGCCATGTGGCAGGGTCTACAGTCAATCACGGACTACAAGAAGAAACCCAGCCCAGTCACGGACCAGGATATCTTGCTCCCAGGCAGACTAAATAACTTTTTTGCCCGCTTTGAGGGCAATACAGTGCCACTGATATGGCCTGCAACGAAAACATGCGATCTCTCCTTCACTGCAGCCGAGGTGAGTAGGACATTTAAACGTGTTAACCCTCGCAAGGCTGCAGGCCCAGACGGCATCCCCAGCCGCGCCCTCAGAGCATGCGCAGACCAGCTGGCCGGTGTGTTTACGGACATATTCAATCAATCCCTATACCAGTCTGCTGTTCCCACATGCATCAAGAGGGCCACCATTGTTCCTGTTCCCAAGAAAGCTAAGGTAACTGAGCTAAACGACTACCGCCCCGTAGCACTCACTTCCGTCATCATGAAGTGCTTTGAGAGACTAGTCAAGGACCATATCATCTCCACCCTACCTGACACCCTAGACCCACTCCAATTTGCTTACCGCCCAAATAGGTCCACAGACGATGCAATCTCAAGCACACTGCACACTGCCCTAACCCACCTGGACAAGAGGAATACCTATGTGAGAATGCTGTTCATCGACTACAGCTCGGCATTCAACACCATAGTACCCTCCAAGCTCGTCATCAAGCTCGAGACCCTGGGTCTCGACCCCGCCCTGTGCAACTGGGTACTGGACTTCCTGACGGGCCGCCCCCAGGTGGTGAGGGTAGGCAACAACATCTCCTCCCCGCTGAACCTCAACACGGGGCCCCACAAGGGTGCGTTCTGAGCCCTCTCCTGTACTCCCTGTTCACCCACGACTGCGTGGCCACGCACGCCTCAACTCAATCATCAAGTTTGCGGACGACACAACAGTGGTAGGCTTGATTACCAACAACGACGAGACGGCCTACAGGGAGGAGGTGAGGGCCCTCGGAGTGTGGTGTCAGGAAAATAACCTCACACTCAACGTCAACAAAACTAAGGACATGATTGTGGACTTCAGGAAACAGCAGAGGGAACACCCCCTATCCACATCGATGGAACAGTAGTGGAGAGGGTAGCAAGTTTTAAGTTCCTCGGCATACACATCACAGACAAACTGAATTGGTCCACTCACACTGACAGCGTCGTGAAGAAGGCGCAGCAGCGCCTCTTCAACCTCAGGAGGCTGAAGAAATTTGGCTTGTCACCAAAAGCACTCACAAACTTCTACAGATGCACAATCGAGAGCATCCTGGCGGGCTGTATCACCACCTGGTACGGCAACTGCTCCGCCCTCAACCGTAAGGCTCTCCAGAGGGTAGTGAGGTCTGCACAACGCATCACCGGGGGCAAACTACCTGCCCTCCAGGACACCTACACCACCCGATGTTACAGGAAGGCCATAAAGATGATCAAGGACATCAACCACCCGAACCACTGCCTGTTCACCCCGCTATCATCCAGAAGGCGAGGTCAGTACAGGTGCATCAAAGCTGGGACCGAGAGACTGAAAAACAGCTTCTATCTCAAGGCCATCAGACTGTTAAACAGCCACCACTAACATTGAGTGGCTGCTGCCAACACACTGTCATTGACACTGACCCAACTCCAGCCACTTTAATAATGGGAATTGATGGGAAATTATGTAAATATATCACTAGCCACTTTAAACAATGCTACCTTATATAATGTTACTTACCCTACATTATTCATCTCATATGCATACGTATATACTGTACTCTACATCATCGACTGCATCCTTATGTAATACATGTATCACTAGCCACTTTAACTATGCCACTTTGTTTACTTTGTCTGCATACTCATCTCAATACCATCGACTTTATGCTGCTCTGTACCATCACTCATTCATATATCCTTATGTACATATTCTTTATCCCCTTACACTGTGTATAAGACAGTAGTTTTGGAATTGTTAGTTAGATTACTTGTTGGTTATCACTGCATTGTCGGAACTAGAAGCACAAGCATTTCGCTACACTCGCATTAACATCTGCTAACCATGTGTATGTGACAAATAACATTTGATTTGATTTGATTTGATTTGATTTGGGGTGTATACTTATGTAAATTAAACATTTCTGTATTTCGTTTTCAATAAATTTGCAAAAGCACATTTCTAAAAACATGTTTTCACTTTGTCATGACTGGGTATTGTGTGTAGATGGGTGAGAGAAAAAAATATAATTAATCCATTTTAAATTCAGGGGGTATGAATACAAGGGGTATGAATACTTTTGTGAAGGTGCTGTAAATGCAGAGTGGGGACTACATATCACTGGGAACCAACACTGTAACCAATCACCTGCAGACAAAGGGAGAGGCAGTCAGTCCCCCCCCCTCCCCCCTTCTCATTTCCCTCCCTCCATCCCCTGCCTGCCTTCAGACTCGTGATCCCTCATCGGCTATGGGGAAGGACACTGGCGGAGTACAGAGGACTCCCTTTATGCCTGAAGGTCAGGGTGGAGAGGACTCCCTTTATGCCTGAAGGTCAGGGTGGAGATGAC
>NC_068444.1:10527069-10539569 GCF_023373465.1 Oncorhynchus keta
AATGTGTTGTTGTAATGTGTTGTTGTGTTGTAATGTGTTGTGTTGTAATGTGTTGTGTTGTGTTGTAATGTGTTGTGTTGTACTGTGTTGTAATGTGTTGTAATGTTTGTGTTGTGTTGTGTTGTAATGTGTTGTGTTAATGTGTGTTGTAATGTACTGTGTTGTAATGTGTTGTGTTGTAATTGTAATGTGTTGTAATGTGTTGTGTTGTAATGTGTTGTGTTGTAATGTGTTGTAATTGTTGTGTTGTAATGTGTTGTGTGTTGTAATGTGTTGTGTGTTGTAATGTATTTGTGTTGTAATGTGTTGTAATGTGTTGTGTTGTGTTGTGTGTGTAATGTGTTGTAATGTGTTGTAATGTGTTGTTAAATGTGTTGTTTATAATGTGTTTGTAATGTGTTGTAATGTGTTGTGTTGTAATGTGTTGTTGTGTTGTGTTGTAATGTGTTGTGTTGTAATGTGTTGTAATGTGTTGTAATGTGTTGTAATGTGTTGTGTGTGTTGTGTTGTAATGTGTTGTGTTGTAATGTGTTGTGTTGTAATGTGTTGTGTTGTGTGTGTTGTAATGTGTTGTGTTGTAATGTGTTGTAATTGTGTTGTGTTGTGTGTGTTGTTGTTGTGTTGTGTTGTAATGTGTTGTAATGTGTTGTAATTGTAATGTGTTGTAATGTGTTGTATGTGTTGTGTGTGTTGTGTTGTAATGTGTTGTAATGTTTGTGTTGTAATGTGTTGTAATGTGTTGTGTTGTAATGTGTTGTGTTGTAATGTGTTGTAATGTGTTGTAATGTGTTGTAATGTGTTGTAATGTGTTGTGTTGTAATGTGTTGTGTTGTAATGTGTTGTGTTGTAATGTGTTGTGTTGTTGTGTTGTGTTGTGTTGTGTTTGTGTTGTAATGTTGTTGTAATGTGTTGTGTTGTAATGTGTTTGTAATGTGTTGTAATGTGTAATGTGTTGTAATGTTTGTAATGTGTTTGTGTTGTAATGTGTTGTGTTGTAATGTGTTGTGTTGTAATGTGTTGTAATGTGTTGTGTTGTAATGTGTTGTGTTGTAATGTGTTGTGTTGTGTGTTGTAATTGTACTGTGTTGTAATGTGTTGTAATGTGTTGTGTTGTAATGTGTTGTGTTGTAATGTGTTGTGTTGTAATATGTTGTAATGTGTTGTAATGTGTTGTGTTACTTGTGTTGTAATGTGTTGTGTTGTAATGTGTTGTGTTGTAATGTGTTGTAATGTGTTGTGTTGTAATGTGTTGTAATGTGTTGTGTTGTGTTGTAATTGTTGTAATGTGTTGTGTTGTAATGTGTTGTAATGTGTTGTGTGTTTGTGTTGTAATGTGTTGTAATGTGTTGTGTTGTAATGTGTTGTGTTGTAATGTGTTGTGTTGTAATGTGTTTGTGTTGTAATGTGTTGTAATGTGTTTGTAATGTGTTGTGTTGTAATTGTTGTGTTGTAATGTGTTGTGTTGTAATGTGTTGTAATGTGTTGTGTTGTAATGTGTTGTGTTTGTAATGTGTTGTAATGTGTTGTAATGTGTAATGTGTTGTGTTGTTGTAATGTGTTGTAATGTGTTGTAATGTGTTGTGTTGTAATGTGTTTGTAATGTGTTGTAATGTGTTGTGTTGTAATGTGTTGTGTTGTAATGTGTTTGTGTTGTAATGTGTTGTGTTGTTGTGTTGTGTTGTAATGTTTGTAATGTACTAATGTGTGTGTTGTAATTGTTGTGTTGTAATGTGTTGTAAATGTTGTGTTGTAATGTGTTTGTGTTGTAATGTGTTGTAATGTGTTGTGTTGTAATGTGTTGTAATGTTTGTGTTGTAATTGTTGTAATGTGTTGTGTTGTAATGTGTTGTAATGTGTTGTGTTGTAATGTGTTGTAATGTGTTGTGTTGTAATGTGTTGTGTTGTGTTGTGTTGTAATGTGTTGTGTTGTAATGTGTTGTTGTACTGTGTTGTGTTGTAATGTGTTGTAATGTGTTGTAATGTGTTGTGTTGTAATGTGTTGTGTTGTGTTGTGTTGTGTTGTGTTGTGTTGTAATGTGTTGTAATGTGTTGTGTTGTAATGTGTTGTGTTGTAATGTGTTGTGTTGTAATGTGTTGTAATGTGTTGTGTTGTATTGTTGTGTTGTAATGTGTTGTAATGTGTTGTAATGTGTTGTGTTGTAATGTGTTGTAATGTGTTGTGTTGTAATGTGTTGTGTTGTGTTGTGTTGTGTTGTGTTGTAATGTGTTGTGTTGTAATGTGTTGTGTTGTAATGTGTTGTAATGTGTTGTGTTGTAATGTGTTGTGTTGTAATGTGTTGTAATGTGTTGTGTTGTAATGTGTTGTGTTGTACTGTGTTGTAATGTGTTGTGTTGTAATGTGTTGTAATGTGTTGTAATGTTGTAATGTGTTGTGTTGTAATGTGTTGTAATTGTTGTGTTGTAATGTGTTGTGTTTGTAATGTGTTGTGTTGTAATGTGTTGTAATTGTGTTGTGTTGTAATGTGTTGTAATGTGTTGTAATGTGTTGTGTTGTAATGTGTTGTAATGTGTTGTGTTGTTGTAATGTGTTGTGTTGTAATGTGTTGTAATGTTTGTAATGTGTTTGTGTTGTAATGTGTTGTGTTGTAATGTGTTGTAATGTTTTGTAATGTGTTGTGTGTGTTGTAATGTGTTGTGTTGTAATGTGTTGTGTTGTACTGTGTTGTTGTGTTGTGTTGTAATGTGTTGTGTTGTAATGTGTTGTAATGTTGTTTGTAATGTTTGTAATGTGTTGTTGTAATGTGTTGTAATGTGTTGTAATGTGTTGTTGTGTTGTGTTGTAATGTGTTGTAATGTGTTGTGTTGTAATGTGTTTGTGTTGTAATGTGTTTGTGTTGTAATTGTTGTAATGTGTTTGTGTTGTAATGTGTTGTAATGTGTTGTGTTGTAATGTGTTGTGTTGTAATGTGTTGTGTTGTGTTGTGTTATAATGTGTTGTGTTGTAATGTGTTGTGTAATGTGTTGTGTTGTAATGTGTTGTAATGTGTTGTGTGTTGTGTTGTGTTGTAATGTGTTGTGTTTGTAATGTGTTGTGTGTGTTTTTGTAATGTGTTGTGTTGTAATGTGTTGTGTTGTAATGTGTTGTGTTGTAATGTGTTGTAATGTGTGTGTTGTAATGTGTTGTAATGTGTTGTGTTGTAATGTGTTGTGTTGTAATGTGTTGTGTTGTAATGTGTTGTAATGTGTTGTGTTGTAATGTGTTGTGTTGTACTGTGTTGTAATGTGTTGTGTTGTACTGTGTTGTAATGTGTTGTAATGTGTTGTAATGTGTTGTGTTGTAATGTGTTGTAATGTGTTGTGTTGTAATGTGTTGTGTTGTGTTGTGTTGTGTTGTGTTGTAATGTGTTGTGTTGTAATGTGTTGTGTTGTGTTGTGTTGTAATGTGTTTGTAATGTTGTTTGTAATGTGTTGTGTTGTAATGTTGTTGTAATGTGTTGTAATGTGTTGTGTTGTAATGTTGTGTTGTAATGTGTTGTGTTGTAATGTGTTGTGTTGTAATGTGTTGTGTTGTAATGTGTTGTAATGTTTGTGTTGTAATGTGTTGTGTTGTTGTGTTGTAATGTGTTGTGTTGTGTTGTTTAATGTGTTGTGTTGTAATGTGTTGTGTTGTAATGTGTTGTGTTGTAATGTGTTGTGTTGTAATGTGTTGTGTTGTAATGTGTTGTAATGTGTTGTGTTGTAATGTGTTGTGTTGTAATGTGTTGTGTTGTAATGTGTTGTAATGTGTTGTAATGTGTTGTAATGTGTTGTGTTGTAATGTGTTGTGTTGTAATGTGTTGTATTGTTGTGTTGTGTTGTAATGTGTTGTGTTGTAATGTGTTGTGTTGTAATGTGTTGTGTTGTAATGTGTTGTAATGTGTTGTGTTGTAATGTGTTGTGTTGTAATGTGTTGTGTTGTAATGTGTTGTGTTGTAATGTGTTGTAATGTGTTGTGTTGTAATGTGTTGTGTTGTAATGTGTTGTAATGTGTTGTGTTGTAATGTGTTGTGTTGTAATGTGTTGTGTTGTAATGTGTTGTAATGTGTTGTAATGTGTTGTAATGTGTTGTGTTGTAATGTGTTGTAATGTGTTGTACTGTGTTGTAATGTGTTGTAATGTGTTGTGTTGTAATGTGTTGTGTTGTATTGTGTTGTAATGTGTTGTGTTGTACTGTGTTGTATTGTGTTGTATTGTGTTGTAATGTGTTGTAATGTGTTGTAATGTGTTGTGTTGTAATGTGTTGTGTTGTAATGTGTTGTAATGTGTTGTAATGTGTTGTAATGTGTTGTGTTGTAATGTGTTGTGTTGTAATGTGTTGTAATGTGTTGTTGTAATGTGTTGTGTTGTGTTGTGTTGTGTTGTATGTGTTTGTGTTGTAATGTGTTTGTAATGTGTTGTGTTAATGTAATGTGTTGTAATGTGTTGTGTTGTGTTGTAATGTACTGTTAATGTGTTGTGTTGTAATGTGTTGTGTTTGTGTTGTAATGTGTTGTGTTGTGTTGTAATGTTTGTTGTAATGTGTTGTGTTGTAATGTGTTGTAATGTGTTGTGTTGTATGTGTTGTAATGTGTTGTGTTGTAATGTGTTGTGTTGTAATGTGTTGTAATGTGTTGTGTGTTGTAATGTTTGTAATGTGTTGTGTTGTGTTGTGTTGTAATGTTGTTTGTAATGTGTTGTAAATGTGTTGTGTTGTATGTGTTGTGTTGTAATGTGTTGTAATGTGTTGTGTTGTGTTGTAATGTGTTGTGTTGTAATGTATTGTAATGTGTTGTGTTGTAATGTGTTGTGTTGTGTTGTGTTGTAATGTGTTGTAATGTGTTGTGTTGTAATGTGTTGTGTTGTACTGTGTTGTAATGTGTTGTAATGTGTTGTGTTGTGTTGTAATGTGTTGTGTTGTAATGTGTTGTGTTGTAATGTGTTGTGTTGTAATGTGTTGTGTTGTAATGTGTTGTGTTGTAATGTGTTGTGTTGTAATGTGTTGTGTTGTACTGTGTTGTAATGTGTTGTGTTGTAATGTGTTGTGTTGTAATGTGTTGTGTTGTAATGTGTTGTGTTGTAATGTGTTGTAATGTGTTGTAATGTGTTGTGTTGTAATGTGTTGTGTTGTAATGTGTTGTGTTGTAATGTGTTGTAATGTGTTGTGTTGTAATGTGTTGTGTTGTAATGTGTTGTGTTGTAATGTGTTGTGTTGTGTTGTGTTGTGTTGTGTTGTAATGTGTTGTGTTGTATTGTGTTGTGTTGTATTGTGTTGTGTTGTAATGTGTTGTGTTGTAATGTGTTGTGTTGTAATGTGTTGTGTTGTACTGTGTTGTTGTAATGTTTGTAATGTGTTGTGTTGTGTTGTGTTGTAATGTGTTGTGTTGTAATGTGTTGTAATGTTGTAATGTGTTGTGTTGTGTTTGTAATGTGTTGTGTTGTAATGTGTTGTAATGTTTGTGTTGTAATGTGTTGTGTTGTAATGTGTTGTGTTGTAATGTGTTGTAATTGTAATGTGTTGTGTTGTAATGTGTTGTGTTGTAATGTGTTGTAATGTTGTTGTGTTGTAATGTGTTGTAATGTGTTGTAATGTGTTGTAATGTGTTGTGTGTGTACTGTGTTGTAATGTGTTGTAATGTGTGTGTTGTAATGTGTTGTGTTGTAATGTGTTGTGTTGTAATGTGTTTGTGTTGTAATGTGTTGTGTTGTAATGTGTTGTAATGTTGTACTGTGTTGTAATGTGTTGTGTTGTAATGTGTTGTGTTGTAATGTGTTGTAATGTGTTGTTGTGTAATGTGTTGTGTTGTAATGTGTTGTAATGTGTTGTAATGTGTTGTAATGTGTTGTTGTGTTGTAATGTGTTGTGTTGTACTGTGTTGTAATGTGTTGTGTTGTAATGTGTTGTGTTGTAATGTTGTAATGTTGTAATGTATTGTGTTGTAATGTGTTGTGTTGTAATGTGTTGTAATGTGTAATGTGTTGTGTGTGTTGTGTTGTAATGTGTTGTGTTGTACTGTGTTGTAATGTGTTGTGTTGTGTTGTAATGTGTTGTAATGTGTTGTGTTGTAATGTATTGTAATGTGTTGTGTTGTAATGTGTTGTGTTGTACTGTGTTGTGTTGTAATGTGTTGTAATGTGTTGTGTTGTAATGTGTTGTGTTGTACTGTGTTGTAATGTGTTGTGTTGTAATGTGTTGTAATGTGTTGTGTTGTGTTGTAATGTGTTGTGTTGTAATGTTGTAATGTGTTGTGTTGTACTGTGTTGTAATGTGTTGTGTTGTGTTGTAATGTGTTGTGTTGTACTGTGTTGTAATGTGTTGTGTTGTAATGTGTTGTGTTGTAATGTGTTGTAATGTGTTGTAATGTGTTGTGTTGTGTTGTAATGTGTTGTGTTGTACTGTGTTGTAATGTGTTGTGTTGTAATGTGTTGTGTTGTAATGTGTTTGTGTTGTAATGTGTTTGTAATGTGTTGTGTTGTAATGTGTTGTGTTGTAATGTGTTGTAATGTGTTGTGTTGTACTGTGTTGTAATGTGTTGTGTTGTACTGTGTTGTGTTGTAATGTGTTGTGTTGTAATGTGTTGTGTTGTAATGTGTTGTGTTGTAATGTGTTGTGTTGTAATGTGTTGTGTTGTAATGTGTTGTAATGTGTTGTAATGTGTTGTGTTTGTGTTGTAATGTGTTGTGTTGTAATGTGTTGTGTTGTAATGTGTTGTGTTGTAATGTGTTGTGTTGTAATGTGTTGTGTTGTGTTGTAATGTGTTGTGTTGTGTGTTGTAATGTGTTGTGTTGTGTTGTGTTGTAATGTGTTGTAATGTGTTTGTGTTGTAATGTGTTGTTGTTGTGTTGTAATGTGTTGTGTTGTAATGTGTTGTGTTGTAATGTGTTGTAATGTGTTGTGTTGTAATGTGTTGTAATGTGTTGTAATGTGTTGTGTTGTACTGTGTTGTAATGTGTTGTGTTGTAATGTGTTGTAATGTGTTGTGTTGTAATGTGTTGTGTTGTAATGTGTTGTAATTGTGTTGTGTTGTAATGTGTTGTGTTGTAATGTGTTGTGTTGTGTTGTGTTGTAATGTGTTGTGTTGTGTTTGTGTTTGTAATGTGTTGTAATGTGTTGTGTTGTGTTGTGTTGTAATGTGTTGTGTTGTAATGTGTTGTACTGTGTTGTAATGTGTTGTGTTGTAATGTGTTGTGTTGTAATGTGTTGTGTTGTGTTGTAATGTGTTGTGATGTGTTGTGTTGTGTTGCTGCTCGCTGGTTAGGTTACTGAGACAGGGGATCTGGCTCTGCGTCTCAAATTGAACCCTTTCCTATATACATTGCACTACTTTTGACCAGGACCCATAGGGTGCACTATGTAGGGCATAGGGTGTCATTTGGGACACAAGCACACCGTATTAATTGGCTGTGTCTCTGCGGCTGGATGGGGATAGGTACAGTGGAAGTGCAAATGGAACCCTAACAAAGAGATTGATCCCCCTGATTTGACAAAGATGTCCAAGAGGGATTCAGATATTCTTGTATTCCGATTCAGTCCTGTTGACATTCTGAGCAGGAACTGACAAAGGATAGTGCACTACTTTTGACCAAGACACAATAGTGAATAGGTTGCCATTTGGGACACGGGCCAAACACCCAACTGTGTCCCTTATTTCTTTCCCAGAATCCAATTCCACGGAGGGAAGAGTTTCCCTGCGTCAAACTGTCGGATGTGGCAACAACACAACAAAACATTACATGTGCTGTGTTTGCTAATGCGAAGCAGAGGCTAAAAAGAGGCCACAGAGACTCAGGAGAACAGAGTGAACTGGCACTTTGTACTGTGATGTAGCGTACTGTTCTGTCTGTAGTTGTTGTGTTTTAAAACTGAGCGAAGTAATTACAAAGAAACGTATTGTTCATTCAACAACAATATTCTGTAACAATTCATTTGGATCGTCCGTTTGTAGATGCTAAACAGACTATCAGTAACATTTTAACTAACCACAGGACGTTGGTGGCATGATTAGGGGGGATGGGCTCGTTGTAATTGCTGGAGAGGAATGGTATCAAATACATCAAACACATGGTTTCCATGTTGTTGATGCCATTCCACCCTTACCTAACCCTAGCAAGATTTCTGGCTCTCACAGACCTATAACTTCTTCTTTAAGAGGCTCCTCTATCCTCCACTCGTTACCTGTATTAATGGCACCTGTTTGAACTTGTTATCAGTATAAAAGACACCTGTGCAAAACCTCAAACAGTCAGGGCCTAGTGAATGACCTGCAGAAAGCTGGGACCAAAGTAACAAAGCCTACCATCAGTAACACACTAAGCCACCAGGGACTCAAATCCTGCAGTACCAGACGTGTCCCCCTGCTTAAGCAAGTACATGTCCAGGCCCGTCTGAAGTTTGCTAGAGAGCATTCGGATGATCCAGAAGAAGATTGGGAGAATGTCATATGGTCAGATGAAACCAAAATATAACTTTTTGGTAAAAACTCAACTTGTGGTGTTTGGAGGACAGAAATGCAGCCCCGCTTGGGGCAGCAGGGTAGCCAAGTGGTTAGAGTGTTGGACTAGTAACCGAAAGGTTGCAAGTTCGAATTCCCGAGCTGACAAGGTACAAATCTGTCGTTCTGCCCCTGAACAGGCAGTTAACCCACTGTTCCTAGGCCGTCATTGAAAATAAGAATTTGTTCTTAACTGACTTTCCTAGTAAAATAAAGGTACAATTAAAAAATGAAAAACAGAACACCATACCTACTGTGAAGCATGGGGGTGGAAACATCATGCTTTGGGGCTGTTTTTCTGCAAAGGGACCAGGACGACTGATCCGTGTAAAGGAAAGAATGAACGGGGCCATGTATTGTGATATTTTGAGTGAAAACCTTCTTCCATCAGCAAGGGCATTGAAGATGAAACGTGGCTGGGTCTTTCAGCATGACAATGATGGTCCTTCTGTAGCTCAGTTGGTAGAGCATGGCGCTTGTAACGCCAGGGTAGTGGGTTCGATCCCCGGGACCACCCATACGTAGAATGTATGCACACATGACTGTAAGTCGCTTTGGATAAAAGCGTCTGCTAAATGGCATATATTATTATTATTATCCCAAACACACCGCCCGGGCAACGAAGGAGTGGCTTTGCAAGAAGCATTTCAAGGTCCTGGAGTGGCCAAGCCTGTCTCCAGATCTCAACCCCATAGAAAATCTTTGGAGGGAGTTGAAAGTCCGTGTTGCCCAGCAACAGCCCCAAACATCACTGCTCTAGAGGAGATCTGCATGGAGGAATGGGCCAAAATACCAGTGACAGTGTGTGAAAACCTTGTGAAGATTTACAGAAAACGTTTGACCTCTGTCATTGCCAACAAAGGGTATATAACAAAGTATTGAGATAAAATGTTGTTATTGACCAAATACTTATTTTCCACCATAATTTGCAAATAAATTCATTAAAAATCCTACAATGTGATTTTCTGGATTTTTTTTCTCCTCTCAGGCAGGGAACGCGTTCTGTCTTCTAGAGATGAACGTACTTTGGTGCGAAAAGTGCAAATCAATCCCAGAACAACAGCAAAGGAGCTTGTGAAGATGCTGGAGGAAACAGGTACAAAAGTATTTTTATCCACAGTAAAACGAGTCCTATATCTCATAACCTCTAGTCTGATGAAGCAAAAATAGAACTGTTTGACCATAATGACGATTGTTATATTACACCATACCAAGGAAGAAGCCACTGCTCCAAAACCGCCATAAAAAAGCCAGACTACATTTTGTAACTGCACAGGGAGACAAAGGTTGTACTTTTTGGAGAAATGTCCTCTAGTCTGATAAAGCAAAAATAGAACTGTTTGGCCATAATGACGATTGTTATGTTTGGAGGACAAAGGGGGAAACTTGCAAGCCAAAAAACACCATACCAACAGTGAAGCACGGGGGTGGCAGCATCATGTTGTGGGGGTGCTTTACTGCAGGAGCGACTGGTGCACTTCACAAAATAGATGGCATTGTGAGGCAGGAAAATAATGTGGATATATTGAAGCAACATCTCAAGACATCAGTCACAAAGTTAAAGCTTGGTCACAAATGGGTCTTCCATATGACGAGTATCTATATGATTAGTATCTATATGTATATTGTCTATATGATTAGTATCTATATGATTAGTGTCTATATGTATAGTGTCTATATGTATAGTGTCTATATGATTAGTATCTATATGATTAGTGTCTATATGATTAGTATCTATATGTATAGTGTCTATATGTATAGTGTCTATATGTATAGTGTCTATAGTGTCTATATGTATATTGTCTACATGATTAGTATCTATATATATATAGTGTCTATATGTATATTGTCTATATGATTAGTGTCTATATGATTAGTATCTATATGTATAGTGTATATACGATTAGTGTCTATAGATATAGTGTCTATAGATATAGTGTCTATATGATTAGTATCTATATGTATAGTGTCTATAGTGTCTATATGTATATTGTCTACATGATTAGTATCTATATGTATAGTGTCTATATGTGTAGTGTCTATATGATTAGTATCTATATGTATAGTGTCTATATGTATATTGTCTATATGATTAGTGTCTGTAGATATAGTGTCTATATGTGTAGTGTCTATATGATTAGTATCTATATGTATAGTGTATATATGATTAGTGTCTATATGATTAGTGTCTATAGATATAGTGTCTATATGATTAGTATCTATATGTATAGTGTCTATAGTGTCTATATGTATATTGTCTACATGATTAGTATCTATATGTATAGTGTCTATAGTGTCTATATGTGTAGTGTCTATATGATTAGTGTCTATATGATTAGTATCTATATGTATAGTGTCTATATGTGTAGTGTCTATATGATTAGTATCTATATGATTAGTATCTATATGTATAGTGTCTATATGATTAGTATCTATATGTATAGTGTCTATATGTATAGTATCTATATGTGTAGTGTCTATATGTGTAGTGTCTATAAGATTAGTATCTATATGTGTAGTGGCTATATGTGTAGTGTCTATATGATTAGTATCTATATGTATAGTATCTATATGTATAGTATCTATATGTGTAGTGTCTATATGTGTAGTGTCTATAAGATTAGTATCTATATGTGTAGTGGCTATAGGTGTAGTGTCTATATGATTAGTATCTATATGTATAGTATCTATATGTATAGTATCTATATGTGTAGTGTCTATATGTGTAGTGTCTATAAGATTAGTATCTATATGTGTAGTGGCTATATGTGTCGTGTCTATAAGATTAGTATCTATATGTGTAGTGGCTATATGTGTAGTGTCTATATGATTAGTATCTATATGTATAGTGTCTATATGTATATTGTCTATATAATTAGTGTCTACAGATAAAGTGTCTATAGATATAGTGTATATATGATTAGTATCTATATGTATAGTGTCTATAGTGTCTATATGTATATTGTCTATATGATTTGTTTCTATAGATATAGTGTCTATATGTATAGTGTCTATATGTGTAGTGTCTATATGATTAGTGTCTATATGATTAGTGTCTATAGATATAGTGTCTATAGATATAGTGTCTATATGATTAGTATCTATATGTATAGTGTCTATAGTGTCTATATGTATATTGTCTACATGATTAGTATCTATATATATAGTGTCTATATGATTAGTGTCTATAGATATAGTGTCTATATGATTAGTATCTATATGTATAGTGTCTATATGATTAGTTTCTATATGTATAGTGTCTATAGTGTCTATATGTATATTGTCTACATGATTAGTATCTATATGTATAGTGTCTATATGTGTAGTGTCTATATGTATAGTATCTATATGTGTAGTGTCTATATGTATAGTGTCTATATGATTAGTATCTATATGTGTAGTGTCTATATGTATAGTGTCTATATGTATAGTATCTATATGTGTAGTGTCTATATGTGTAGTGTCTATATGTATAGTGTCTATATGTATAGTGTCTATAGTGTCTATATGTGTAGTGTCTATAGATATAGTGTCTATATGTATAGTGTCTATATGTGTAGTGTCTATATGTATAGTATCCATATGTGTAGTGTCTATATGTATAGTGTCTATATGATTAGTATCTATATGTATAGTGTCTATATGATTAGTTTCTATATGTATAGTGTCTATATGATTAGTATCTATATGTATAGTGTATATATGATTAGTGTCTATATGATTAGTGTCTATAGATATAGTGTCTATATGATTAGTATCTATATGTATAGTGTCTATAGTGTCTATATGTATATTGTCTACATGATTAGTATCTATATGTATAGTGTCTATAGTGTCTATATGTGTAGTGTCTATATGATTAGTGTCTATATGATTAGTATCTATATGTATAGTGTCTATATGTGTAGTGTCTATATGATTAGTATCTATATGATTAGTATCTATATGTATAGTGTCTATATGATTAGTATCTATATGTATAGTGTCTATATGTATAGTATCTATATGTGTAGTGTCTATATGTGTAGTGTC
>NC_068444.1:10544569-10572069 GCF_023373465.1 Oncorhynchus keta
CCAGTGACCTGCACAGACAGACCATAAACCAGGGACCTGTACAGACAGACCATAAACCAGGGACCTGTACAGACAGACTATAAACCACGGACCTACACAGACAGACACAGACCATAAAGCAGGGACCTGCACAGACAGACCATAAACCAGGGACCTGCACAGACAGTCCATAAACCAGGGACCTGTACAGACAGACCATAAACCAGGGACTTGTACAGACAGACACAGACCATAAACCAGGAACCTACACAGACAGACCATAAACCAGGAACCTACACAGACAGACCATAAACCAGGGACCTGCACAGACAGACACAGACCATAAACCAGGAACCTACACAGACAGACCATAAACCAGGGACCTACACAGACAGACCATAAACCAGGGACCTGCACAGACAGAAAATAAACCAGGGACTTGCACAGACAAACCATAAACCAGGGACCTACACAGAGAGACACAGACCATAAACCAGTGACCTACACAGACAGACACAGAAACAAAACCAAGAACCTACACAGACAAACCATAAACCAGGGACCTGCACAGACAGACAATAAATCAGGGACCTACACAGACAGACCATAAAGCAGGGACCTGTACAGACAAACCATAAACCAGGGACCTGTACAGACAGACCATAAACCAGTGACCTACACAGACAGACCATAACCCAGGGACCTAAACAGACAGACCATAAACCAGGGACCTGTACAGACAGACACAGACCATAAACCAGGAACCTACACAGACACAGACCATAAACCAGGGACCTGTACAGACAGACCATAAACCAGGGACATGTACAGACAGACCATAAACCAGGGACCTACACAGACAGACAAACAATCAGGGACCTACACAGACACAGACCATAAACCAGGAACCTACACAGACAGACCATAAACCAGGGACCTGCACAGACAGACAATAAATCAGGGACCTACACTGACAGACCATAAACCAGGGACCTACACAGACAGACACAGACCATAAACCAGGGACCTGCACAGACAGACAATAAATCAGGGACCTACACAGACAGACCATAAACCAGGGACCTACACAGACAGACACAGACCATAAACCAGGGACCTGCACAGACAGACAATAAATCAGGGACCTGTACAGACAGACCATAACCCAGGGACCTACACAGACAGACCATAAACCAGGGACCTACACAGACAGACACAGACCATAAACCAGGGACCTACACAGACAGACACAGAAAATAAACCAGTGATCTGCACAGACAGACACAGAACATAAACCAGGAACCTACACAGACACAGACCATAAACCAGGGACCTGCACAGACAGACACAGACCATAAACCAGGGACCTGCACAGACAAACCATAACCCAGGGACCTGCACAGACAAACCATAACCCAGGGACCTACACAGACAGACCATAAACCAGGGACCTGCACAGACAGACACAGACCATAAACCAGTGACCTACACAGACAGACACAGACCATAAACCAGGGACCTGCACAGACAGACACAGACCATAAACCAGGGACCTGCACAGACAGACACAGACCATAAACCAGGGACCTGCACAGACAGTCCATAAACCAGGGACCTGTACAGACAGACCATAAACCAGGGACTTGTACAGACAGACCATAAACCAGGAACCTACACAGACAGACCATAAACCAGGGACCTGCACAGACACAGACAAACAATCAGGGACCTGCACAGACAAACCATAAAGCAGGGACCTGCACAGACAGACCATAAACCAGGGACCTACACAGACAGACCATAAACCAGGGACCTACACAGACAGACCATAAACCAGGGACCTGCACAGACAAACCATAAACCAGGGACCTACACAGAGAGACACAGACCATAAACCAGTGACCTACACAGACAGACACAGACCATAAACCAGGGACCTACACAGACAGACCATAACCCAGGGACCTACACAGACAGACCATAAACCAGGGACCTGCACAGACAGACACAGACCATAAACCAGGAACCTACACAGACAGACCATAAACCAGGGACCTACACAGAGAGACACAGACCATAAACCAGTGACCTACACAGACAGACACAGACACAAAACCAAGAACCTACACAGACAAACCATAAACCAGGGACCTGCACAGACAGACAATAAATCAGGGACCTACACAGACAGACCATAAAGCAGGGACCTGTACAGACACAGACCATAAACCAGGGACCTGCACAGACAGACACAGACCATAAACCAGTGACCTACACAGACAGACCATAACCCAGGGACCTACACAGACAGACCATAAACCAGGGACCTGCACAGACAGACACAGAACATAAACCAGGAACCTACACAGACACAGACCATAAACCAGGGACCTGCACAGACAGACAATAAATCAGGGACCTACACAGACAGACCATAAACCAGGGACCTACACAGACAGACACAGACCATAAACCAGGGACCTGCACAGACAGACAATAAATCAGGGACCTGTACAGACAGACCATAACATAATAAAGATACTGGAGGAGATACTGAGAGGTTTATCCTCACACCGTAGGATGTTAGATACTGGAGGAGATACTGAGAGGTGTATCCTCACACCGTAGGATGTTAGATACTGGAGGAGATACTGAGAGGTGTATCCTCACACCGAAGGATGTTAGATACTGGAGGAGATACTGAGAGGTGTATCCTCACACCGTAGGATGTTAGATACTGGAGGAGATACTGAGAGGTGTATCCTCACACCGTAGGATGCTAGATACTGGAGGAGATACTGAGAGGTGTATCCTCACACCGTAGGATGTTAGATACTGGAGGAGATACTGAGAGGTGTATCCTCACACCGAAGGATGTTAGATACTGGAGGAGATACTGAGACGTGTATCCTCACACCGTAGGATGTTAGATACTGGAGGAGATACTGAGAGGTGTATCCTCACACCGTAGGATGCTAGATACTGGAGGAGATACTGAGAGGTGTATCCTCACACCGTAGGATGTTAGATACTGGAGGAGATACTGAGAGGTTTATCCTCACACCGTAGGATGTTAGATACTGGAGGAGATACTGAGAGGTGTATCCTCACACCGTAGGATGTTAGATACTGGAGGAGACACTGAGAGGTGTATCCTCACACCGTAGGATGTTAGATACTGGAGGAGATACTGAGAGGTGTATCCTCACTCCGTAGGATGTTAGATACTGGAGGGGATACTGGGAGGTGTATCCTCACACCGTAGGATGTTAGATACTGGAGGAGATACTGGGAGGTGTATCCTCACACCGTAGGATGTTAGATACTGGAGGAGATACTGAGAGGTGTATCCTCACACCGTAGGATGCTAGATACTGGAGGAGATACTGAGAGGTGTATCCTCACACCGTAGGATGCTAGATACTGGAGGAGATACTGAGAGGTGCTGAGAGGTGTATCCTCACACCGTAGGATGTTAGATACTGGAGGAGATACTGAGAGGTGTATCCTCACACCGTAGGATGTTAGATACTGGAGGAGATACTGAGACCTGTATCCTCACACCGTAGGATGTTAGATACTGGAGGAGATACTGAGAGGTTTATCCTCACACCGTAGGATGGTAGATACTGGAGGAGATACTGAGAGGTTTATCCTCACACCGTAGGATGTTAGATACTGGAGGAGATACTGAGAGGTGTATCCTCACACCGTAGGATGTTAGATACTGGAGGAGATACTGAGAGGTGTATCCTCACACCGTAGGATGTTAGATACTGGAGGAGATACTGAGACCTGTATCCTCACACCGTAGGATGTTAGATACTGGAGGAGATACTGAGAGGTTTATCCTCACACCGTAGGATGGTAGATACTGGAGGAGATACTGAGAGGTTTATCCTCACACCGTAGGATGTTAGATACTGGAGGAGATACTGAGAGGTGTATCCTCACACCGTAGGATGTTAGATACTGGAGGAGATACTGAGAGGTGTATCCTCACACCGTAGGATGTTAGATACTGGAGGAGATACTGAGAGGTGTATCCTCACACCGTAGGATGTTAGATACTGGAGGAGATACTGAGAGGTGTATCCTCACACCGTAGGATGTTAGATACTGGAGGAGATACTGAGAGGTTTATCCTCACACCGTAGGATGTTAGATACTGGAGGAGATACTGAGAGGTGTATCCTCACACCGTAGGATGTTAGATACTGGAGGAGATACTGGGAGGTGTATCCTCACACCGTAGGATGTTAGATACTGGAGGAGATACTGAGAGGTGCTGAGAGGTGTATCCTCACACCGTAGGATGTTAGATACTGGAGGAGATACTGAGAGGTGTATCCTCACACCGTAGGATGTTAGATACTGGAGGAGATACTGAGAGGTGTATCCTCACACCGTAGGATGTTAGATACTGGAGGAGATACTGAGAGGTTTATCCTCACACCGTAGGATGGTAGATACTGGAGGAGATACTGAGAGGTTTATCCTCACACCGTAGGATGTTAGATACTGGAGGAGATACTGAGAGGTGTATCCTCACACCGTAGGATGTTAGATACTGGAGGAGATACTGAGAGGTTTATCCTCACACCGTAGGATGTTAGATACTGGAGGAGATACTGAGACCTGTATCCTCACACCGTAGGATGTTAGATACTGGAGGAGATACTGAGAGGTTTATCCTCACACCGTAGGATGGTAGATACTGGAGGAGATACTGAGAGGTTTATCCTCACACCGTAGGATGTTAGATACTGGAGGAGATACTGAGAGGTGTATCCTCACACCGTAGGATGTTAGATACTGGAGGAGATACTGAGAGGTGTATCCTCACACCGTAGGATGTTAGATACTGGAGGAGATACTGAGACCTGTATCCTCACACCGTAGGATGTTAGATACTGGAGGAGATACTGAGAGGTTTATCCTCACACCGTAGGATGTTAGATACTGGAGGAGATACTGAGAGGTGTATCCTCACACCGTAGGATGCTAGATACTGGAGGAGATACTGAGAGGTGTATCCTCACACCGTAGGATGTTATATACTGGAGGAGATACTGAGAGGTTTATCCTCACACCGTAGGATGTTAGATACTGGAGGAGATACTGAGAGGTGTATCCTCACACCGTAGGATGCTAGATACTGGAGGAGATACTGAGAGGTGTATCCTCAGACTGTAGGATGTTATATACTTGAGGAGATACTGAGAGGTGTATCCTCACACCGTAGGATGCTAGATACTGGAGGAGATACTGAGAGGTTTATCCTCACACCGTAGGATGTTAGATACTGGAGGAGATACTGAGAGGTGTATCCTCACACCGTAGGATGTTAGATACTGGAGGAGATACTGAGAGGTGTATCCTCACACCGTAGGATGTTAGATACTGGAGGAGATACTGAGACCTGTATCCTCACACCGTAGGATGTTAGATACTGGAGGAGATACTGAGAGGTTTATCCTCACACCGTAGGATGTTAGATACTGGAGGAGATACTGAGAGGTGTATCCTCACACCGTAGGATGTTAGATACTGGAGGAGATACTGAGAGGTGTATCCTCACACCGTAGGATGTTAGATACTGGAGGAGATACTGAGAGGTTTATCCTCACACCGTAGGATGCTAGATACTGGAGGTGATACTGAGAGGTGTATCCTCACACCGTAGGATGTTAGATACTGGAGGAGATACTGAGACCTGTATCCTCACACCGTAGGATGTTAGATACTGGAGGAGATACTGAGAGGTTTATCCTCACACCGTAGGATGTTAGATACTGGAGGAGATACTGAGAGGTGTATCCTCACACCGTAGGATGTTAGATACTGGAGGAGATACTGAGAGGTGTATCCTCACACCGTAGGATGTTAGATACTGGAGGAGATACTGAGAGGTTTATCCTCACACCGTAGGATGCTAGATACTGGAGGAGATACTGAGAGGTGTATCCTCACACCGTAGGATGTTAGATACTGGAGGAGATACTGAGAGGTGTATCCTCACACCGTAGGATGTTAGATACTGGAGGAGATACTGAGAGGTTTATCCTCACACCGTAGGATGTTAGATACTGGAGCAGATACTGAGAGGTGTATCCTCACACCGTAGGATGTTAGATACTGGAGGAGATACTGAGAGGTGTATCCTCACACCGTAGGATGTTAGATACTGGAGGAGATACTGAGACCTGTATCCTCACACCGTAGGATGTTAGATACTGGAGGAGATACTGAGAGGTTTATTCTCACACCGTAGGATGTTAGATACTGGAGGAGATACTGAGAGGTGTATCCTCACACCGTAGGATGCTAGATACTGGAGGAGATACTGAGAGGTGTATCCTCACACCGTAGGATGTTATATACTGGAGGAGATACTGAGAGGTTTATCCTCACACCGTAGGATGTTAGATACTGGAGGAGATACTGAGAGGTGTATCCTCACACCGTAGGATGCTAGATACTGGAGGAGATACTGAGAGGTGTATCCTCAGACTGTAGGATGTTATATACTGGAGGAGATACTGAGAGGTGTATCCTCACACCGTAGGATGCTAGATACTGGAGGAGATACTGAGAGGTTTATCCTCACACCGTAGGATGCTAGATACTGGAGGAGATACTGAGAGGTGTATCCTCACACCGTAGGATGTTAGATACTGGAGGAGATACTGAGAGGTGTATCCTCACACCGTAGGATGCTAGATACTGGAGGAGATACTGAGAGGTGTATCCTCACACCGTAGGATGTTAGATACTGGAGGAGATACTGAGAGGTGTATCCTCACACCGTAGGATGCTAGATATCTGGCTAGCATGTGTTTTTGTCTTTTTTAGGTTTCATAGTAACCTACTTCCTCACAAAATGGTATTGTTTGAATGTGGTCCGTGTCCCCAAATCTGGCTTGTCTACTACTTATTTAAACTGCATACTGTGTACTACAACATACTATTTAGAACATACTGTTTAGTTAAAACGAATGCAGTTAGCATCAAATAACGACACACTAGGCTCCTCCTACTGAGAGTGCATCATCTAATGTACAGTTGTGTTGATTTCCCCCATTCATTCATCTTGGTACAACCTGTTCCCTCAGCTGATTATCAGCTGTTGTCAGACCCCATGGGTCTCCGAATAGGATTCTCTTCCCCAATAGAGTGAATTCTACTAGAAGAAAGGCTAAAATTAGTATGACATCTGGGCATCTAAAGCATACAACATTATATGAATTTCACATGCTATAAAACTTTATTTGTTAGCATACAGTACTACTCATTCAAAGGTTTTTCTTTATTTTTACTGTTTTCTACATTGTAGAATAATCAAAACTATGAAATAACACACATGGAATCATGTAGTCACCAAAAAGTGTTCATCAAATCAAAATATATTTTATATTTGAGATTTTCAAAGTAGTCACCCTTTGCCTTAATGACAGCTTTGCGCACTCTTGGCATTCTCTCAACCAGCTTCATGAGGTAGTCACCTGAAATGCATTTCAATTAACAGGTGTGCCTTGTTAAAAGGTCATTTGTGAAATCCTTTCCTCTTATTAATGCGTTTGAGCCAATCAGTTGTGTTGTGACAAGGTAGGGGAGGTATACAGAATATAGCCCTACTTGGTAAAAGACCAAGTCCATATTATGACAAGAACAGCTCAAGTAAGCTAAGAGAAATGACAGTCCATCATCACTTTAAGACATGAAGGTCAGACAATATGGAACATGTAAAGAACTTTGGAAGTTTTTTCAAGTGCGGTCGCAAAAACCTATCAATCGCTATGATGAAACTGGCTCTCATGAGGACCGCCACAGGAAAGCAAGACCCAGAGCTTCCTCTGCTGCAGAGGATAAGTTCATTATTTACCAGCCTCAGAAATTGCAGCCCAAATAATTGCTTCACAGAGTTCAAGTAACAGACACATCTCAATATCAACTGTTCAGAGGAGACAGTAAATCAGGGCTTCATGGTCGAATTGTTGCAAAGAAAACAAAGAAAACACTACTGAAGGACATCAATAATAAGAAGAAAACACTACTGAAGGACATCAATAATAAGAAGAAAACACTACTGAAGGACATCAATAATAAGAAGAAAACACTACTGAAGGACATCAATAATAAGAAAACACTACTGAAGGACATCAATAATAATAAGAAAACACTACTGAAGGACATCAATAATAAGAAAACACTACTGAAGGACATCAATAATAAGAAACCACTACTGAAGGACATCAATAATAAGAAAACACTACTGAAGGACATCAATAATAATAAGAAAACACTACTGAAGGACATCAATAATAAGAAAACACTACTGAAGGACATCAATAATAAGAAGAAAAGGACATCACTACTGAAGGACATCAATAATAAGAAAACACTACTGAAGGACATCAATAATAAGAAAAAACACTACTGAAGGACATCAATAATAAGAAAACACTACTGAAGGACATCAATAATAAGAAAACACTACTGAAGGACATCAATAATAAGAAAACACTACTGAAGGACATCAATAATAAGAAAACACTACACTACTGAAGGACATCAATAATAAGAAAACACTACTGAAGGACATCAATAATAAGAAAACACTACTGAAGGACATCAATAATAAGAAAACACTACTGAAGGACATCAATAATAAGAAAACACTACTGAAGGACATCAATAATAAGAAAACACTACTGAAGGACATCAATAATAAGAAAACACTACTGAAGGACATCAATAATAAGAAAACACTACTGAAGGACATCAATAATAAGAAAACACTACTGAAGGACATCAATAATAAGAAAACACTACTGAAGGACATCAATAATAAGAAAACACTACTGAAGGACATCAATAATAAGAAGAAAACACTACTGAAGGACATCAATAATAAGAAAACACTACTGAAGGACATCAATAATAAGAAAACACTACTGAAGGACATCAATAATAAGAAAACACTACTGAAGGACATCAATAATAAGAAAACACTACTGAAGGACATCAATAATAAGAAAACACTACTGACATCAATAATAACTACTGAAGGACATCAATAAGAAAACACTACTGAAACATCACTACTGAAGGACATCAATAATAAGAAAACACTACTGAAGGAAAACACTACAAGGACATCAATAATAAGAAACCACTACTGAAGGACATCAATAATAAGAAAACACTACTGAAGGACATCAATAATAAGAAACCACTACTGAAGGACATCAATAATAAGAAAACACTACTGAAGGACATCAATAATAAGAAAACACTACTGAAGGACATCAATAATAAGAAACCACTACTGAAGGACATCAATAATAAGAAAACACTACTGAAGGACATCAATAATAAGAAAACACTACTGAAGGACATCAATAATAAGAAAACACTACTGAAGGACATCAATAATAAGAAAACACTACTGAAGGACATCAATAATAAGAAAACACTACTGAAGGACATCAATAATAAGAAAACACTACTGAAGGACATCAATAATAAGAAAACACTACTGAAGGACATCAATAATAAGAAAACACTACTGAAGGACATCAATAATAAGAAAACACTACTGAAGGACATCAATAATAAGAAAACACTACTGAAGGACATCAATAATAAGAAGAAACTTTCTCGGCCCAAGAAACATGAGCAATGCACATTGGACTGGTGGAAATCCAAATTTGAGATATTTGGTTCCAACCAGCCATGTCTTTGTGAGACGCAGAGTAGGTGAATGGATGATCTCCGCATGTGTGGTTCCCACCGTGAAGCATGGAGGAGGAGGTGTGATGGCGTGGGGGTGCTTTGCTGGTGACACTGTCTGGGATTTATTTAGAATTCAAGGCACACTTAACCAGCATGGCTGCCACAGCATTCTGCAGCGATGTGCCATCCCATCTGGTTTGCGCTCAGTGGGACAATCGTTTGTTTTTCAACAGGACAATGACCCAAAACACCTCCAGGCTGTGTAAGGGCTATTTGACCAAGAAGGAGAGTGATGGTGCTGCATCAGATGACCTGGTCTCCACAATCTCCCAACCTCAATCAGATTGATACGGTTTGGGATCAGTCAGACCGCAGAGTGAAGGAAAAGCAGCCAACAAGTCCTCAGCATATGTGGGAACTCCTTCAAGACTTTTGGAAAACCATTACAAGTGAAGCTGGTTGAGAAAATGCCAAGAGTGTGCAAAGCTGTCATCAAGGCAAAGAGTGGCTACTTTGAATAATCTCAAATATAAAATACATTTTGATTTGTTTAACACTTTTTTGGGTTACTACATGATTCCATATGTGTTATTTCATAGTTCTGATGTCTTCACTATTATACTACAATGTTGAAATATAGTAAAAATAAAGAAAACCCATTGGATGTGTAGGTGTGTCCAAGCCTTTGACTGGTTCTGTATATAACATGCCTAGTACAGGTATTCTGACACAGCCATGGTGTTTGGAACTAAGATCCATGAACGACAGAGAATATTTGGGATCTTAAATGTCAGGTTATGATTGTGGTAAGTAGATTATAATGTGTTGAGGGAAACACTATGATGGCATCAAATCAAATGAGCAAGTAAAGTACTAACCCATAAGACATAATCAAGACATAATCAACCCGTGGAGTGAAAAAAATATGCTTTCAAGACAATAAGATATGAGAATAATATAATGATGTAAATATGTGCCATTTATCCAAAGCGACTTAGTCATACATGCTTACATTTCTTACTTATGTGTGGTCCTGGGAATGAAACCCACTAACCTGGCGTTGCAAGCACTATGCTCTACCAACTCAGCTACAGAGCTACTGAGGACAGAGCTAAAGAGGACAGAGCTACAGAGGACAGAGCTACAGAGGACAGAGCTACAGAGGACAGAGCTACAGAGGACAGAGCTACAGAGGACAGAGCTACAGAGGACAGAGCTACAGAGGACAGAGTTTTAGAGGACCAAGCTACAGACAACTGAGCTACAGAGGACTGAGCTACAGAGGACTGAGCTACAGAGGACAGAGCTAAAAAAATATATATATATATTTTTTTATTTCACCTTTATTTAACCAGGTAGGTTAGTTGAGAACAAGTTCTCATTTGCAACTGCGACCTGGCCAAGATAAAGCATAGCAGTGTGAACAGACAACACAGAGTTACACATGGAGTAAACAATTAACAAGTCAATAACACAGTAGAAAAAAAGGGGAGTCTATATACAATGTGTGCAAAAGGCATGAGGAGGTAGGCGAATAATTACAATATTGCAGATTAACACTGGAGTGATAAATGATCAGATGATCATGTACAGGTAGAGATATTGGTGTGCAAAAGAGCAGAAAAGTAAATAAATAAAAACTGTGGGGATGAGGTAGGTGAAAATGGGTGGGCTATTTACCAATAGAAAGAGGCCTGAGCTACAGAGGACTGAGCTACAGACAGAGCTACAGAGGACAGAGCTACAGACTGAGCTACAGAGGACAGAGCTACAGAGGACTGAGCTACAGAGGACTGAGCTACAGAGGACAGAGCTACAGAGGACAGAGCTACAGAGGACTGAGCTACAGAGGACTGAGCTACAGAGGACAGAGCTACAGAGGACAGAGCTACAGAGGACAGAGCTACAGAGGACTGAGCTACAGAGGACTGAGCTACAGAGGACAGAGCTACAGAGGACAGAGTTACAGAAGACTGAGCTACAGAGGACAGAGCTACAGAGGAGAATAACATACATGCTGCAGTTTATCGAGACTTTCACTAGTCTAACCTAATTAAAGCAGAGGTTACAACACTCTGTCTCGCTGGAATCATTCAAAGCACTATATCTCTATCATAACCCAGCCCTGGCCGTGACCTTCAACCTGACCTCCTGAGCTGTCTGTGAAACCCCTGGAAGACGTTTTACAGGGCTCCTGAAGCAGGTGTCAGAGCCCACATCAAGCCCCACTAAGAGAGTGCGTTCACTTGGCCTGTGTGCCAGGCCGGCAGGGCAGGGCAGCCAAGACACACACACACATACACACACACACACACACACACACACACACACACACACTTCCAGTACCGGGAAATGAAGGGCTGGACTGAGGGAGTCTTTAGTGTGTGTGTGTGTGTGTGTGTGTGTGTGTGTGTGTGTGTGTGTGTGTGTGTGTGTGTGTGTGTGTGTGTGTGTGTGTGTGTGTGTGTGTGTGTGTGTGTGTGTCCTTTGCCGTCTGTGTGAGACATGATGATGATGATGATAGTATGAGAAGAGGTTGACAGTCTGAGGGTCGTTACAACTGACAGACAGAAGGGGTCTGACACACACACACACACACACACACACACACACACACACACACACACACACACACACACACACACACACACACACACACACACACACACACACACACACACACACACACACACACACACACACACACACACACACACACACAGGAGAGGAGGGGTCTGACAGGTGAGGAGAGAGATCTAAAGGGAGAGAGATCCAAAGGGAGAGAGATCCAAAGGGAGAGAGATCCAAAGGCATCTAACCTCCTGTGTTACGTCCCAAATTTCATCCTATTCCCTAAATTGTGCACTACTTTTGACCAGAGCACTGGGGCTGTAAGGTTTCACCAGTGACAAGACATCTCACTAATTTGGGAGCAGTACAGTAAGTATTTTCCTTTGATGAAAGATGAACTAGGACTGACAAGCATTTATGTTTGATGTGCCTTGACCATTTAACAACCTTGCTGAACTAAAAATGACCCCGAAACTAGTCTTGTGGAAAATACAATTTGGACGTACCCCAGGTTCTCTCCTTCCTCCTGAAGTTGCACTGACTCACTACTGTTGGATGAGGCCTGACCTGTCGCTGGTCATATAGGCAGCGCAGGTTCCAATTGGCTCCTGGGTCTGTTGGCAATAGTGAGCGTCTACATGAGCCTCTTCAGCCTGTTTCAGGATCTCACGAAAGTGGTCCGTCCCGATGCAGCCACAGAACGTGGCTACCTCGTTTGGCTTCTGGATCATCCACTACAGAGTAGACAGTAGAGAAGCCGTCAGTACATTAACCACTAGAGAGGAGACAGTAGAGAAGCCGTCAGTACATTATCCACTACAGAGGAGGCAGTAGAGAAGCCGTCAGTACATTATCCACTACAGAGGAGACAGTAGAGAAGCCGTCAGTACATTATCCACTACAGAGGAGGCAGTAGAGAAGCCGTCAGTACATTATCCACTACAGAGGAGACAGTAGAGAAGCCATTATCCACTACAGTCAGTACATTATCCACTACAGAGGAGGCAGTAGAGAAGCCGTCAGTACATTATCCACTACAGAGGAGACAGTATCCAGAAGCCGAGAAGCCGTCAGTACATTATCCACTACAGAGGAGACAGTAGAGAAGCCGTCAGTACATTATCCACTACAGAGGAGACAGTAGAGAAGCCGTCAGTACATTATCCACTACAGAGGAGACAGTAGAGAAGCCGTCAGTACATTATCCACTACAGAGGAGGCAGTAGAGAAGCCGTCAGTACATTATCCACTACAGAGGAGACAGTAGAGAAGCCGTCAGTACATTATCCACTACAGAGGAGGCAGTAGAGAAGCCGTCAGTACATTATCCACTACAGAGGAGACAGTAGAGAAGCCGTCAGTACATTATCCACTACAGAGGAGACAGTAGAGAAGCCGTCAGTACATTATCCACTACAGAGGAGACAGAGACAGTAGAGAGACAGCCGTCAGTACATTATCCACTACAGAGGAGACAGTAGAGAAGGTTTCAGTACATTATCCACTACAGAGGAGACAGTAGAAAAGGTTTCAGTACATTATCCACTACAGAGGAGACAGTAGAAAAGCCGTCAGTACATTATCCACTACAGAGGAGACAGTAGAGAAATCATCAATACATTATCCACTACAGAGGAGACAGTAGAGAAATCATCAATACATTATCCACTACAGAGGAGACAGTAGAGAAGCCGTCAGTACATTATCCACTACAGAGGAGACAGTAGAGAAGCCGTCAGTACATTATCCACTACAGAGGAGGCAGTAGAGAAATCGTCAATACATTATCCACTACAGAGGAGACAGTAGAGAAGCCGTCAGTACATTATCCACTACAGAGGAGACAGTAGAGAAGCCGTCAGTACATTATCCACTACAGAGGAGACAGTAGAGAAGCCGTCAGTACATTATCCACTACAGAGGAGACAGTAGAGAAGCCGTCAGTACATTATCCACTACAGAGGAGACAGTAGAGAAGCCGTCAGTACATTATCCACTACAGAGGAGACAGTAGAGAAGCCGTCAGTACATTATCCACTACAGAGGAGACAGTAGAGAAGCCGTCAGTACATTAACCACTAGAGAGGATACAGGGGAAAACCATCACTACATTAACCACTAGAGAGGATACAGGGGAGAAACAGTCAGTACATTAACCACAAGAGAGGATACAGGGGAGAAACAGTCAGTACATTAACCACTAGAGAGGATACAGGGGAGAAACCATCACTACATTAACCACTAGAGAGGATACAGGGGAGAAACAGTCAGTACATTAACCACTAGAGAGGATACAGGGGAGAAACAGTCAGTACATTAACCACTAGAGAGGATACAGGGGAGAAACAGTCAGTACATTAACCACTAGAGAGGATACAGGGGAGAAACAGTCAGTACATTAACCACTAGAGAGGATACAGGGGAGAAACAGTCAGTATATTCGGTATATCAATAAAGCATGTGGTCCTGTTTGGCTCAGTTGGCAAAGTATGGCGCTTGCAATGTCGTAGGTTAAATTCCCGCTGGGGGTACCCCCCCCCCATTAGCATGGGGTTGGAAGTAACAAGAACATTTCCCAGGACATAGACATATTGGAAAAAATCTTAAATTCTTGTTCATCTAATTGCACTGTCCAATTTACAGTAGCTTTTACAGTGAAAGAATACCATGCTATTGTTTGAGGAGAGTGCACAGTTATGAACTTGAAAATCTATTAACAAACCAATTAGGCACATTTGAGCAGACTTGATACAACATTTTGAACATAAATGCAATTGTTCCTTGGATCAGTCTAAAACTTTGCACATACACTGCTGCCGTCTAGTGGCCAAAATCGAAATTTCACCTGGGCTGGAATAATACATTATGGTCTTTCTCTTGCATTTCAAAGATGATGGTACAAAAAACCTAAAACACATGTTGTCTTCTTTGTATTATCTTTTACCAGATCTAATGTGTTAAATTCTCCTACATTAATTTCTCATTTCCACAAACTTCAAATTGTTCCCTTTCAAATGGTACCAAGAATATGCATATCCCTGCTTCAGGTCCTGAGCTACAGGCAGTTAGATTTGGGTCATTTTGGTCGAAAATTTAAGAAAGGGGGCGGATCCTTAAGAAACAGCATGATCATTACTCAGGTGCACCTTTTGATGGGGACAATAAAAGGCCACTATAAAATGTGCAGTTTTGTCACACAATATAATGCCACAGATGTCTGAAGTTTTGAGACACCGTGTAATTGACACGCTGACTGCAGGAATGTCCACCAGAGCTGTTGTCAGAGAATTGAATGTTCATTTCTCTACCATATGCCGCCTGCAATGTTGTTTAATAGAATTTGTCAGTACGTCCAACCAGCCTCACAACCACAGACCATGTGTAACCATGCCAACCCAGGACCTCCACATCCAGCTTCTTCAAATGCGGGATCGTCTGAGACTAGCCACCTGGACAGCTGATGACACTGAGGAGTATTTCTGTCTGGAATGAAGCCCTTTTGTGAGGAAATTTCATTCTGATTGGCTGGGCCTGGCTTCCCAGTGGGTGTGCCTTTGCCCTCCAGGGCACCACTCCTGCTAAGTCATGTGAAATTCATAGATTATGGCCTAAGGATTTTTTTTACGATTGACTGATTTCCCTGTAACTCAGTAAAATCGGTGAAATCGGCGCATGCTGCGTTTATATTTTTGTTCAGTGTATATAGAATATATCCTGGGCGTGGTACATTATTTCCACAGTGTTTATATTCCAGGTGTTTAATGCCATCACACATATAAACAGACTAATAAACAGAGTTAAAGAAACAGAAGTGTGGGTTTGAGTAATATGAGTTTGTTGATGACATACATAACTTCATGGAAAGCTGGAGCTTCATTTAATGTGCATCATGCTAGCGGCGGACTTAACCAAAGAATGGCCCCACTCTGCCATACACAGAGAAACACTCTATGCTGTCCCAGGCTCTCCTCCATACTTTACACACACACGGCAGGAGAGCCAAAAATAGTCCCATATCCTTATTTACACAACAATCATCGTTCAAAGGTTCCATTCTACTTCTGCAAACATAGGCAGTCTTTGTGAGAGAAAGAGAGAGTACCTGTCTAACATGGACACCTGATTGGATGGGAGCGTGCTGTTACTTCCTGGTACAGACAAGCTTAATGATACTGGGTGACTTTTACCTTGGTGATGAGAGAACCTGCTCACATTCTCCAACTCTCAGGTTTAACCTCCAGAGATTTAATGATGTACTGGTGTGTGTGTGTTCTGTTTTGTTGCTGACGGGGGCCCCTAGTGAATGAGATGTTGCTGCTTCCAGAGATGACCTGTATACGTGTGAAATTAATCATTTCACACAACCAAACAGCATCTCAGTGGGAAAGAAAGAACTGCATTTTCATCAACTACCCATCCTCAGATACTCTCTCCATCTTTTCGTCTTAATTTGGAACACATCTCTCTCTCTCTCTCTCTCTCTCTCTCTCTCTCTCTCTCTCTCTCTCTCTCTCTCTCTCTCTCTCTCTCTCTCTCTCTCTCTCTCTCTCTCTCTCTCTCTCTCTCAATCTCTCTCTCAATTCAATTCAATTCAATGGCTTTATTGGCATGGGAAACATGTGTTAACATTGCCAAAGCAAGTGAGGTAGACAACATACAAAGTGAATATATAAAGTGAAAAACAACTAAAATTAACAGTAAACATTACACATACAGAAGTTTCAAAACAGTAAAGACATTACTAGTGTCATCTATATATATATATATATATATATATATATATATATATATATATATATATACAATGTACAAATAGTTAAAGGACACAAGATAAAATAAATAAGCATAAATATGGGTTGTATTTACAATGGTGTTTGTTCTTCACTGGTTGCCCTTTTCTCGTGGCAACAGGTCACAAATCTTGCTGCTGTGATGGCACACTGTGGAATTTCACCCAGTAGATATGGGAGTTTTTCAAAATTGGATTTGTTTTCGAATTCTTTGTGGATCTGTGTAATCTGGGGGAAATATGTCTCTCTAATATTGTCATACATTGGGCAGGAGGTTAGGAAGTGCAGCTCAGTTTCCAACTCATTTTGTGGGCAGTGAGAACATAGCCTGTCTTCTCTTGAGAGCCATGTCTGCCTACGGCGGCCTTTCTCAATAGCAAGGCTATGCTCACTGAGTCTGTACATAGTCAAAGCTTTCCTTAATTTTGGGTCAGTCACAGTGGTCAGGTATTCTGCCGCTGTGTACTCTCTGTGTAGGGCCAGATAGCATTCTAGTTTGCTCTGCTTTTTTGTTAATTCTTTCCAATGTGTTAAGTAATTAACTTTTTGTTTTCTCATGATTTGGTTGGGTCTAATTGTGCTGTTGTCCTGGGGCTCTTTAGGGTGTGTTTGTGTTTGTGAACAGAGCCCCAGGACCAGCCTTCTATGAACTCTGCTTCGACTAGAGAGAGGGTGTTGTGGAAACATTGCTTAGCAGGTGTTCTTGGTGATGTAGACATGTCCTTGGCTCTGTCTGCTGCAGGTGAGGAAGGTAGTGGGACACTGAGGGCTTCCTGCTGGGTCACAGAGACCGTTGGGGCCTGCTGTTCTCCATCTCCCTCATTTACTTTTTCCTCAGTTTCTGAGATGAGTTCGGCTTCTTTTAGGCTAGCAAACATATTCTCAAAAGCCTGGAGGCTTGAATCATTGCCTTTCATTATTATATACGTTTACTGTTTGATACATGTTGCTCTGGTCAGCTTCTTCAAAAATGCTGATCTGACATCCTTGGCTGATGCCCCTCTTTTATGAGAAAGGGAAATGGTTGCAAATAACCTTTTTCCATATGTGCCCTCGTTGGGAATTAAAATTACAATTTGCTCTTGTTTTGCAACTGGTAAGATCTACAAACAGGCATTTATGGTTCTGAGCCATCATCAAACCTTTGAAACTTTTCTTAGCTTTCTCTGTCTGGAAGTCTGGTGGGTAAACAATTTCCATAGCAACCCTGGTGATGTTGGCTACAATGTTGCAATTAGAAGCCTTGTTTCTTGTATTATCGTCACTTGTGTCTTTAGAGGACTGTTTTACTTTGATGTCCTTTGTCTTCTGTCCTTATTTTGTCTTATTTTGTCTTTCTTTTCTTCTGTTAACTAGTTATTTTTGGTTAGCTAGCTAGCTTCTTCCAGGAGAGGCCCTAGCAACTGCTTAGTAACTGGTAAACAATTCAGCGAGCTAAGAAAACTGTACAACAAAGCCTTTCTTCATCGTCTGTTGCTTGTTTTGTCTCTTAATCATTCTTGCAGTTTTCTTTTGCTTTTTTTTCAACGTACTTCACTCTAAAAAACATGTCAATTTCAATATTTGTAGGAGCTCATCTCTCTCTCTCTCTCTCTCTCTCTCTCTCTCTCTCTCTCTCTCATGGAAATGGAAGCACGGTTCAGGTGTGCTTTTACACTGTGTCTGCCAATTCCAAACAGAGTGGATTTGTTATGTTTTGGGGGTTTGAAGGACAAAATGGCCAGTAATTAGAGAGATGACTGTTCCAGTCATGTCCACGAGCCATGTTCCTACCACGTGTCAGCTTGAGTCACGCTGCGTCCCCTCGTCCTCCTCACTCACACACACACACACACACACACAGTGACACCCACACAGTGACGAGACAGGCAGAGACGGCCACACACACACACACACACACACACACACACACACACACACACACTTCCTCCTCCTGATGCAGGCACCTCACACACTTATCAAGGTCAGTGGCCGGGGTACATGTCAAGTCCAATCTGATTTCCTACACGTTGTCGTGATGAGCTCCCAAACCAATGTCAGCAAGCGCTGCAGGCTGTAAACAATGACACAGTCCCAAATAGCACCCTATAGGGCTCTGGTCAAAAGTAGTGCACTATATAGGGAATAGGGTGCCATTTGGGACACAGGCGAGCAGAGCTGTGTGTGCGTCTGTGTGTGTGGAGCGCAGGAGGACCCTCCACTGTCAGGCCACTCCGGTAGGAATAGAGAAGGGCCACTCAGGGGCCCCTACCGTCCCTCTGATGATGACAGCATGGTGAATGACACATCAGAGCATCACGCACACACACACACACACACACACCGCCTCGCTGTGACCACAGGCTTTCTGCTTTCAGTCACCGGAAGTTCAGCTTGTTATTTTACAAGGTCATTAACACACACCTCACACACACTATACACACTATACACACTATACACACTACACACTATACACACACACCCTACACACACTATACACACTATACACACTACACACTATACACACTATACACACACACTACACACACTACACACACACCACACACACACACTACACACACTATACACACTATACACACACACCGCACGCACACTACACACACACCGCACACACACACTATACACACTATCCACACACCGCACACACACTACACACACTACACACACAATCACACTACTACACACTATACACACAAACCACACAACACACACCACTACACACACACTACTACACACACTATAAAAACAAACACACAACACACACACACACAGTACACACATAATCACACTACACACACTACTACAAACACACACTACACACACACCACACACACTATACACACAAACACACTACACACTACTACACACACTACACACACAATCACACACACACAATCACACACACACACACACACAGTGTCACACACAATCACACTACACACACTACACACACACACAAAACACACACAACAGCACTACACACACAGTGTCACCCGCCAGCTACTTTAGTACATCAATAAACACAAAGCAAATATAATTATTTAGAAATCATCCATCATCATTACAAGCGTGTTTTAATCAAATCTATATTGTTTTAGCATTGCCTAGGAGTGCTTTATGGAGATCAATTCATCGCACAGGTTGCGTCTCGAATGGCACCCTACTCCCTATGTGGAGTCTGGTCAAAAGAAGTGCACTAGGGAATAGAGAACTATTTGGGACGCAGCCTCCATGTCCATCTCTGGAACCCTGCAGACATCCCCTCCCCATCCCCAGATTAGGAGAGATAATACTTATATTATGACAAAAGCTCTATCTGTGGGGTCACACGGAGGTCAACGAACCCTGCGCCGAGTGTTCATGCTCAGTCACATCCCAATTATACTGCAGTGGCACAGACAGAAATTGTCAAATGTACATCAAGGAGCTTCATTACCGAGGGCCGCGTCAGTGGAATTAAGCAGCAGATGAGACAGAGAGAGATCTGGTCCCATGAGACATGTTAAAAAGAGAGAGAGATGGAGAGAGAGAGAGAGAGAGAGAGATGGAGAGAGAGAGGGAGATAGAGATGAGATGAGCGAGAGATTAGAGAGAGACGATAGAGAGAGATGATAGAGAGAGAGATGATAGAGAGAGAGATGGTAGAGAGAGAGATGATAGAGAGAGAGAGAGATGATAGAGAGAGATGATAGAGAGAGAGACGATAGAGAGAGATATGATAGAGAGATGATAGAGAGACAGAGAGACGATAGAGAGAGATGATAGAGAGAGAGAGATGATAGAGAGAGACAATAGAGAGAGATGATAGAGAGAGAGAGACGATAGAGAGAGAAACGAGAGAGGGAGAGAGATGATGGAGAGAGACGATAGAGAGAGAAACGAGAGAGGGAGAGAGATGATGGAGAGACACGATAGAGAGAGAAACGAGAGAGGGAGAGAGATAATAGAGAGAGAGACGAGAGAGAGAGACGATAGAGAGAGATGATAGAGAGAGAGATGATAGAGAGAGACAATAGAGAGATGATAGAGAGAGTCTACTCTACAAATTGATGAAAACTGGTGTTGGGGGTAAAACATACGACATTATAAAATTAATGTACACAAACAACAAGTGTGTGGTTGAAATTGCCTAAAAACACACACATTTCTTCACACAGGGTCGTGGGGTGAGACAGGGATGCAGCTTAAGCACCACCCTCTTCAACATATATATCAACGAATTGGCGCGGGCACTAGAAAAGTCTGCAGCACCCTACTAGAATCCCTCCCGAAGTAAAATGTATACTGTTTGCTGATGATCTGGTGCTTCTGTCAGCAACCAAGGAGGGCCTACAGCAGCACCTAGATCTTATGCACAGATTCTGTCAGACCTGGGTCCTGACACTAAATCTCAGTAAGACCAAAATAATGGTGTTCCAAAAAAGGTCCAGTCGCCAGGACCACAAATACAAATTCCATCTAGACGCTGTTGCCCTAGAGCACACAAAAAACTATACATACCTTGGCCTAAACATCAGCACCACAGGTAAGTTTCACAAAGCTGTGAACGATCTGAGAGACAAGGCAAGAAGGGCATTCTATGCCATCAAAAGGAACATACATTTCAACATACCATTTAGGATCTGGCTAAAAATACTTGAATCAGTCATAGAGCCCATTGCCCTTTATGGTTGTGAGATCTGGGGTCCGCTCATAATAATAATAATAATATATGCCATTTAGCTGACGCTTTTATCCAAAGCGACTTACAGTCATGTGTGCATACATTCTACGTATGGGTGGTCCCGGGAATGGAACCCACTACCCTGGCGTTACAAGCGCCATGCTCTACCAACTGAGCCACAGAAGGACCATCAACCAAGACTTCACAAAATGAGACAAACACCGAATTGAGACTCTACATGCAGAATTTTTGAAAAAATATCCTCTCGCAGTTGCAAATGAGAACTTGTTCTCAACTAGCCTACCTGGTTAAATAAAGGTGAAATACATTTTTAAAAAACAATGTAGAACACCAAATAATGCATGCAGAGCAGAATTAGGCCGATACCCACTAATTATCAAATTCCAGAAGAGAGACGTTAAATTCAACAACCACCTAAAAGGAAGAGATTCCCAAACCTTCCATAACAAAGCCATCACCTACAGAGAGATGAACCTGGAGAAGAGTCCCCTAAGCAAGCTGGTCCTGGGGCTCTGTTCACAAACACAAATAGCCCCAGGACAGCAGCACAATTAGACCCAACCAAATCATGAGAAAACAAAAAGATAATTACTTGACACATTGGAAAGAATTATCAAAAAAACAGAGCAAACTAGAATGTTATTTGAGAGAGAGAGAGAGAGAGAGAGAGAGAGAGAGAGAGAGAGAGAGAGAGAGAGAGAGAGAGAGACAGAGAGAGAGAGAGAGAGAGAGAGAGAGAGAGAGACAGAGAGAGAGAGAGAGAGAGAGAGAGAGAGAGAGAGAGAGAGAGAGAGAGAGAGAGAGAGAGACAGAGAGAGAGAGAGAGAGAGAGAGAGAGAGAGAGACAGAGAGAGAGACAGAGAGAGAGAGAGAGAGAGAGAGAGAGACAGAGAGAGAGAGAGAGAGAGAGAGACAGAGAGAGAGACAGAGAGAGAGAGAGAGAGAGAGAGAGACAGAGAGAGAGAGAGAGAGAGACAGAGAGAGAGACAGAGAGAGAGAGAGAGAGAGACAGAGAGAGAGAGAGAGAGAGAGAGAGAGAGAGAGACAGAGAGAGAGAGAGAGAGAGACAGAGAGAGAGAGAGAGAGAGAGAGAGAGAGAGAGAGAGAGAGACAGAGAGAGAGAGAGAGAGAGAGAGAGAGAGAGAGAGAGAGAGAGAGAGAGAGAGAGACAGAGAGAGAGACAGAGAGAGAGAGAGAGACAGAGAGAGAGAGAGAGAGAGAGAGAGACAGAGAGAGAGACAGAGAGAGAGAGAGAGAGACAGAGAGAGAGACAGAGAGAGAGAGAGAGAGAGAGAGAGAGAGAGAGAGAGAGAGAGAGAGAGAGAGACAGAGAGAGAGAGAGAGACAGAGAGAGAGAGAGAGAGAGACAGAGAGAGAGAGAGAGAGAGAGAGAGAGAGAGAGAGAGAGAGAGAGAGAGAGAGAGAGAGAGAGAGAGAGAGAGAGAGAGAGAGAGAGAGAGAGAGAGACAGAGAGAGAGAGAGAGAGAGAGAGAGAGAGAGAGAGAGAGAGAGAGAGAGAGACAGAGAGAGAGAGAGAGAGAGAGAGAGAGAGAGAGAGAGAGACAGAGAGAGAGAGAGAGAGAGAGAGAGAGAGAGAGAGAGAGAGAGAGAGAGAGAGAGAGACAGAGAGAGAGACAGAGAGAGAGAGAGAGAGAGAGAGAGAGAGAGAGAGAGAGAGAGAGAGAGAGACAGAGAGAGAGACAGAGAGAGAGAGAGAGAGACAGAGAGAGAGAGAGAGACAGAGAGAGAGGAACCGGGAACAGTTGTGCACTATACCGGGAATAGTTGTGCACTATACCGGGAATAGTTGTGCACTATACCGGGAATAGTTGTGCATTATACCGGGAACAGTTGTGCATTATACCGGGAACAGTTGTGCACTATACCGGGAATAGTTGTGCATTATACCAGGAACAGTTGTGCACTATACCGGGAATAGTTGTGCACTATACCGGAATAGTTGTGCAGGGTGTAATATACCGGGAATAGTTGTGCACTATACCGGGAACAGTTGTGCATTATACCGGGAACAGTTGTGCACTATACCGGGAATAGTTGTGCATTATACCAGGAACAGTTGTGCACTATACCGGGAATAGTTGTGCACTATACCGGGAATAGTTGTGCACTATACCGGGAATAGGGTGTAATATACCGGGAATAGTTGTGCACTATACCGGGAACAGTTGTGCATTATACCGGGAATAGGGTGTAATATACCGGGAATAGTTGTGCACTATACCGGGAATAGGGTGTAATATACCGGGAACAGTTGTGCACTATACCGGGAACAGTTGTGCATTATACCGGGAACAGTTGTGCACTATACCGGGAATAGTTGTGCACTATACCGGGAATAGTTGTGCACTATACCGGGAATAGGGTGTAATATACCGGGAATAGTTGTGCACTATACCGGGAATAGGGTGTAATATACCGGGAATAGGGTGTAATTTACCGGGAATAGTTGTGCACTATACCGGGAATAGGGTGTAATATACCGGGAATAGGGTGTAATTTACCGGGAATAGTTGTGCACTATACCGGGAATAGGGTGTAATATACCGGGAATAGGGTGTAATTTACCGGGAATAGTTGTGCACTATACCGGGAATAGGGTGTAATTTACCGGGAATAGGGTGTAATATACCGGGAATAGGGTGTAATATACCGGGAATAGGGTGTAATATACCGGGAATAGGGTGTAATATACCGGGAATAGGGTGTAATATACCGGGAATAGGGTGTAATATACCGGGAATAGGGTGTAATATGGGACACATCCAGAACATGGAAGCCTACTGGATGATTCTGATGATGATGTTGATAAGTGGTGAATAAGAAGTCTGGCATATTTTACTGTTTGGCTTCTATTTATCCCATAACTCTCCTCCCTCCTCGCTCCTCCCATTTCCCCCTTTTCCTAGCCCAGGGGCCCCCAGATAGCTATTAATTATTACATCTTGTGGATACGAGGAGCCCAAGAGCCCCACTTTGGAAGTTGACCCGGCGAGCCCCTCTGTCTTTCTGTCTCTCCTCTACATCCAACAGCTGCCAGTCTTCACTAGGAGGAGGGGGAGAAGAAGAGAGGAGAGAACGAGAGGAGAAGAGGCAGCATAGCAGGCAGTTTCGCATGGCAGGTTCCAGGAGGGCAATTACACAGGCCAGATGAGACGAGGAGACAGCGAGCAGAGTAGCAGCAGCCCCACTGACTGTTTGGGATTTGAGCCGCTTCAGACTGACTGCTTGACATTAACACTATAAGATATTACTCTCTCTCTCTCTCTCTGTGTCTCTCTCTCTGTGTCTCTCTCTCTGTGTCTCTCTCTCTGTGTCTCTCTCTCTCTCTCTCTCTCTCTCTGTGTCTCTCTGTGTCTCTCTGTGTGTGTGTCTCTCTCTCTCTCTCTGTGTGTGTGTGTGTCTCTGTGTGTGTGTGTGTGTCTGTGTGTCTGTGTGTCTGTGTGTCTCTCTCTCTCTCTCTCTCTCTCTCTCTAATTATATTTGGTCGCACTGGTGCATGCTGCACATTCTACCTGGTCACCTCAATAAAAAAAATATATATTTTGGGGAAAGTGTCTGCCCAGATGCCTGTTTCGCTGGGACCATTTCAAATACCGTCGTGGGAGAAGAGGCTCTCAGTTTTCTGTAGGTATAACTATTTTTTCGAAACGATCATTATCGAGCTAAAAGCACACTGTTTTTTTCTATCATGAAATCTGGAAAATTGCACATTGGCCAATGCATGTGCACTGGGCCTCATTGCAAACGTGAGGAGTATTTCTGTCTGTGACGAAGCCCTTCTGTGGGGAAAAACTCATTCTGATTGGCTGGGCCTGACTCCCCAGTGGGTGGGCCTAAGCCCTCCCAGGCCCACCTATGGCTCCACCCCTGCCCAGTCATGTGACATCCATAAATTAAGGCCTAATGAATTTATTACAATTGACTGATTTCCTTATGTGAACTGTAACGCAGTGAAAATCTTAGAAATTGTTGCTTGTTGTGTTTATATCTTTGTTCAGTATAATAATATTAATATTAATATTAACACCAAAGATGAAGATAACACCTATGATGAAGAAAAATTCAGCTCTACGGAGCTCGCCAGCTTATACCTGTACCAGCTTATAGTCAATAAATGAGTTACCTCTGGTTCGTCAGGCCATTCCAATGAGGGATATGAATGGGGGAAATGAATGGGGTTTGGGATAAACATCAAAAATAACGTCCGAGGTTAACACAGGTTTAGGAGATTTTATACGTGTTGTATGAGATTATATTATTCTGTTAACATGACCTTTATGACCTTTATGAATTATTGATTACATGATAAATGCTTTCACAGAGAGGTAGCCACTTATCACAGAGAGGTAGCCACTTATCACAGAGAGGTAGCCCTCTATAACAGTTATTACAGAGAGGTAGCCCTCTATAACAGTTATCACAGAGAGGTAGCCCTCTATAACAGTTATCACAGAGAGGTAGCCCTCTATAACAGTTATCACAGAGAGGTAGCCCTCTATAACAGTTATCACAGAGAGGTAGCCAGTTATCACAGTGAGGTAGCCCTCTATAACATTTATCACAGTGAGGTAGCCAGTTATCACAGTGAGGTAGCCCTCTATAACAGTTATCACAGTGAGGTAGCCAGTTATCACAGTGAGGTAGCCCTCTATAACAGTTATCACAGTGAGGTAGCCAGTTATCACAGTGAGGTAGCCCTCTATAACAGTTATCACAGTGAGGTAGCCAGTTATCACAGTGAGGTAGCCCTCTATAACAGTTATCACAGTGAGGTAGCCAGTTATCACAGTGAGGTTGCCCTCTATAACAGTTATCACAGTGAGGTAGCCCTGTATAACAGTTATCACAGAGAGGTAGCCCTCTATAACAGTTATCACAGAGAGGTAGCCCTCTATAACAGTTATCACAGTGAGGTAGCCAGTTATCACAGTGAGGTAGCCCTCTATAACAGTTATCACAGTGAGGTAGCCAGTTATCACAGTGAGGTAGCCCTCTATAACAGTTATCACAGAGAGGTAGCCCTCTATAACAGTTATCACAGTGAGGTAGCCCTCTATAACAGTTATCACAGTGAGGTAGCCCTCTATAACAGTTATCACAGTGAGGTAGCCCTGTATAACAGTTATCACAGAGAGGTAGCCCTCTATAACAGTTATCACAGAGAGGTAGCCCTCTATAACAGTTATCACAGAGAGGTAGCCCTCTATAACAGTTATCACAGTGAGGTAGCCCTCTATAACAGTTATCACAGTGAGGTAGCCCTCTATAACAGTTATCACAGTGAGGTAGCCCTCTATAACAGTTATCACAGTGAGGTAGCCCTCTATAACAGTTATCACAGAGAGGTAGCCCTCTATAACAGCTATCACAGTTAGCCCTCTATAACAGTTATCACAGTGAGGTAGCCCTCTATAACAGTTATCACAGTGAGGTAGCCCTCTATAACAGTTATCACAGAGAGGTAGCCCTCTATAACAGTTATCACAGAGAGGTAGCCCTCAGTTATCACAGTGAGGTAGCAGTTATCACAGTGAGGTAGGTAGCCCTCTATAACAGTTATCACAGAGAGGTATCCAGTGAGGTAGCCCTCTATAACAGTTATCACAGAGAGGTAGCCCTAACAGTTATCACAGTTAGCCCTCTATAACAGTTATCACAGGAGGTAGCCTGTTATCACAGTGAGGTAGCCCTCTATAACAGCTATCACAGTGAGGTAG
>NC_068444.1:10577069-10607069 GCF_023373465.1 Oncorhynchus keta
AGACATCTCTCTCCCAGACATTTCTCAGACCCTTGCATTTCAGACCCTCCCTCCATCTCTCCCTCCATCTCTCTCTCCTCCATCTATCTCTCCCTCCATCTCTCTCATTTTTACTATTTTTCAACAGTGAAGACTCCATTTCTCATGTAGTAACAAAAAGTGTCAAACAAATCAACCTCCATCTATCCTCCATCTCTTCTAGCCACCTCCATCTACACTCCCTCCATTTCTCTCTCCTCCATTTCAGGACCGGTATTTCTCTACTCCCAGGTCCATCTTCCATCTGAATCTGGTCCTCCATCTCTCCCTCCATCTCTCCCTCCTCCATGGCTGGAGTCTCCCTCCATCTCCTCCTCCATCTCTCTCTCCATCTCCTCCTCCATCTCTCTTCTCCCAGTGATCTGGGCATCTCTCTCCCTCCTCCATCTGTAGCTCTCTCTCCCTCCATTTCTGCCAAGCAGATCATTTCTCTCTCCTCCATTTCTCTCTCTGAGCCTCCATCTCTCTCTCCTCCATCTTCTCCCTCCATCTCTCTTCCCTCCATCTCTCTCTCCCTCCATCTCTCTCTCCCTCCTCCATCTCTCTCTCTCCCTCCATTTCTCCCTCCATCTCACTCCCTCAGCTTTCCCTCCATCTCTCTCTCCTCCATCTCTCTCTCCCTCCATCTCTCTCTGTCCATCACTCTCCCTCCATCACTCTTTCTCCCTCCATCTATCTCTCCTCGATCTACCAGCTCCCTCCATCTCTCTCTGTGAGTGCTCTGATCTCTCTTACTCCTCCAGACAGAGAGAAATGGAGATCTCTCCCTCCAGAGAGAGAGAGAAGAGATCCTCCATCTGAGATCAGGAAGCTATCTCTCCCAGAGATCTCTCTCTCCCTCCATCTCTCTCTCTCTCCCTCCATTTCTCTCTCTCCCTCCATCTCAAGAATCCATCTCTCCTCCATCCATCTCTCCATCTCTCTCTCCCTCCATCTCTCTCTCCTTCCATCTCTCTCTCTCCATCCCTCCATCTCTCTCTCCCTCCATCTGAGAAACAGTCTCTCCTCCATCTATCTCTCCCTCCATCTTTCTCCCTCCATCTCTCTCCTCCATCTCTCTCTCCCTCCAGACTCCCTCCATCTCGAGCTCTCTCTCTCCAGTCCATCTCTCTTTCTCCTCCATCTCTCTCTCCATCTCTCTTCCATCTCTCTGTCTCCATCTCTCTCTCCATCCATCTCTCTCCCTCCAAAGATCCATCTCTCTCCCTCCATCTCTCTCCCTCCATCTCTCCCTCCATCTCTCTCTCCATCTCATCTCTCTCCTCCATCTCTCTCCTCCATCTCTCTCCATCCCATCCATCTCTCTCCCTCCATCTCTCTCTCCCTCCATCTCTCTCCTCCATCTATCTCTCCCTCCATCTCTCTCTCCCTCCATCCTCTCTCTCCCTCCATCTCTCTCTCTCCATCTCTCTCTCCTCCATCTCTCTCTCTCCATCTCTCTCCTCCATCTCTCTCCCTCCATCTCTCTCTCTCCTCCCTCCATCTCTCTCCTCCATCTCTCTCTCCCTCCATCTCTCTCCCTCCATCTCTCTCCTCCATCTCTCTCTCCTCCATCTCTCCCTCCATCTCTCTCTCATCCTCCATCTCTCTCCCTCCATCACTCTCTCCTCCATCTCTCTCCCTCCATCTCTCTCCCTCCATCCATCTCTCTTTCCCATCTCTCTCTCCTCCATCTCTCTCCCTCCATCTATCTCTCCCTCCATCTCTCTCTCCCTCCATCTCTCTCCTCCATCTATCTCTCCATCTTCTCTCCCTCCATCTCTCTCTCTCCCTCCATCTCTCTCCCTCCATCTCTCTCTCCCCATCCATCTCTCCCTCCATCTCTCTCCCTCCATCTCTCTCCCCTCCATCTCTCTCCCTCCCTCCATCTCTCTCTCCATCTCTCTCCCCTCCATCTCTCTCTCCATCTCTCTCTCCTCCATCTCTCTCCTCCATCTCTCTCCCTCCTCTCTCTCCCTCCATCTCTCTCTCCTCCATCTCTCTCTCTCTCTCTCCATCTCATCTCCCTCCATCTCTCTCCCTCCATTCTCTCTCCATCTCTCTCTCCATCTCTCTCCCTCCATCTCTCTCCCTCCATCTCTCCTCCATCTCTCCTCCATCTCTCCCTCCCTCCATTTCTCTCCCTCCATCTCTCTCTCCATTTCTCTCCATCTCTCTCTCCCTCCATCTCTCTCTCTCTCCATCCATCTCTCTCCCTCCATCTCTCTCTCCCTCCATCTCTCCCTCCATCTCTCCCCTCCATCTCTCTCCCTCCATTTCTCTCTCCCTCCATCTCTCTCCTCCATCTCTCTCTCTCCTCCATCTCTCTCCCTCCATCTCTCCTCCACCTCCCTCCATCTCTCTCCCCTCCATCTCTCTCCTCCATCTCTCCCTCCATCTCTCCCTCCATCTCTCTCTCTCCATCTCCATCCATCTCTCTCCCTCCATCTCTCTCCCTCCATCTCTCTCCTCCATCTCTCTCCCTCCATCTCTCTCTCTCTCTCCTCCATCTCTCTCCCTCCATCTCTCCCTCCATCTCTCTCCCTCCATCTATCTCTCCCTCTCCATTTCTTTCCTCCATCTCTCTCTCCCTCCATCTCTCTCTCTCCATCTCTCTCTCCATCTCTCCTCCATCTCTCTCTCCTCCATCTCTCTCCATCCATCTCTCTCCCTCCATCTCTCTCCTCCATCTCTCTCCCTCCATCTCTCTCCCCTCCATCTCTCCCTCCATCTCTCTCCCTCCATTTCTCTCTCTCCCTCCATCTCTCTCTCCTCCATCTCTCCCTCCATTTCTCTCCCTCCATCTCTCTCCCTCCATCTCTCTCTCCCTCCATCTCTCTCCCTCCATCTCTCTCCCTCCATCTCTCTCCCTCCATCTCTCTCCCTCCCTCCATCTCTCCCTCCATCTCTCTCCCATCTCTCTCTCCATCCATCTCTCTCCATCTCTCCCTCCATCTCTCTCTCCTCCATCTCTCTCCCTCCATCTCTCTCTCCCTCCATCTCTCTCCCTCCATCTCTCTCTCCCTCCATCTCTCTCCCTCCATCTCTCTCTCCCTCCATCTCTCTCCTCCATCCATCTCTCTCCCCTCCATCTCTCTCTCCCTCCATCTCTCTCTCCCTCCATCTCTCTCTCCCTCCATCTCTCTCTCCCTCCATCTCTCTCTCTCCCTCCATCTCTCTCCATCTCTCCATCCATCTCTCTCCCTCCATCTCTCTCTCCTCCATCTCTCTCTCCATCTCATCTCTCCATCTCCTCCATCTCTCTCTCCTCCATCTCTCTCTCCCTCCATCTCTCTCTCATCCCTCCATCTCTCCCCATCTCATCTCTCTCTCCATCTCTCTCCTCCATCTCATCTCTCTCCCTCCATCTCTCTCTCCTCCATCTCTCTCTCTCTCCATCTCTCTCTCCCTCCATCTCTCTCTCCCTCCATCTCTCTCCCTCCATCTCTCTCCCTCCATCTCTCTCTCCCTCCATCTCTCTCTCCCTCCATCTCTCTCTCCCTCCATCTCTCTCTCTCCCTCCATCTCTCTCTCCCTCCATCTCTCTCTCCATCTCCATCTCTCCCTCCATCTCTCTCCTCCCCTCCATCTCTCTCTCCTCCATCTCTCTCCCTCCATCTCTCTCTCCCTCCATCTCTCTCCATCCTCTCTCCCTCCATTTCTCCCCTCCATCTCTCTCTCCCTCCATCTCTCTCCCTCCATCTCTCCATCTCTCTCCTCCATCTCTCTCCCTCTATCTCTCTCCCTCCATCTCTCTCTCTAGCTCCCATCCATCTCTCTCTCCTCCATCTATCTCTCCATCTCTCCATCTCTCTCCCTCCATCTATCTCTCCCTCCATCTCTCTCCCCTCCATCTCTCTCCCTCCATTTCTCTCTCCCTCCATCTCTCCCTCCCCTCCATCTCTCTCTCCCTCCATCTATCTCTCCCTCCATTTCTCTCTCTCCATCTCTCTCCCTCCATCTCTCTCTCCTCCATCTCTCTCTCCCATCTCATCTCTCTCCTCCATCTCTCTCCCCCTCCATCTCTCTCTCATCAGAGATCATCTGTCCCTCCATCTCTCCCTCCATCTCTCTCTCTCCCTCCATCTAAAGTCTCTCCCTCCATCTCTCTCTCCCTCCATCTATCTCTCCCTCCATCTATCTCTCCCTCCATCTATCTCTCCCTCCATCTCTCTCTCTCCCTCCATCTATCTCTCCCTCCATCTCTCAGCTCTCTCCATCTCTCTCTCCCTCCATTTCTCTCTCCCTCCATCTCTCTCTCCATCTCTCTCTCCCTCCATCTCTCACTCCCTCCATCTCTTCCCTCCATTTCTCTCTCCCTCCATTTCTCTCTCCCTCCATCTCCAAACTCCACCATTTCTCTCTCCCTCCATCTCCCTCCATCTATCTCTCCCCTCCATCTATCTCTCCCTCCATCTCTCTCTCTCTCCATCTATCTCTCCCTCCATCTCTCATCTCTCCCTCCATCTCTCTCTCTCTCCATCTCTCTCCCATCTCAACACTCTCCTCCATCTCTCTCTCCCTCCATCTCACGCACACCCTCCATCTCTCCATCTCTCCCGCCATCTCTCTCTCTCTCTCCATCTCTCTCTCCTCCATCACACTCTCTCCATCTCCATCTCTCTCCATCTCTCTCTCCCTCCATCTCTCTCTCCCTCCATCTCTCTCTCCTACCTCCATCTCTCTCTCTCCTCCATCTCTCTCTCTCTCCTCCATCTCTCTCTCCCTCCATCTCTCTCCCTCCATCTCTCTCTCACTACCTCCATCTGAATGATCTCTCCCTCCATCTCCCTCCATTTCTCTCTCACTCCATCTCATCTCCCTCCATCTCTCTTCCATCTCTCACTCCCTCCATCTCTCATCCCTCCATCTCTCTCCCTCCATTATCTCTCTCCCTCCATTCTCTCCCTCCATCTATCTCCCTCCATCTCTCTCCCTCCATCTCTCTCCCCTCCATCTCTCTCTCCTCCATCTCTCTCTCCCTCCATCTATCCCTCCATCTCATCTCTCTCCATCTCTATTCCCTCCATCTATCTATCCCTCCTATCTCTCTCTCCTCCATCTCTCTCCCTCCATCTATCTCTCCCTCCATCCATCTATCTCCATTTCTCTCTCCCTCCATCTCATCTCCCTCCATCTCTATTCCCTCCATCCATCTATCTCCATCTCTCTCTCCTCCATCTATCTCCCTCCATCTATCTCTCCCTCCATCTCTCTCTCTCTATCTCTCTCTCCCTCCATCTCTCTGATATCTCCATTCTCTCTCCCTCCATCTATCTCTCCCTCCATCTATCTCTCCCTCCATCTATCTCCCTCCATTCTCTCTCTCCATCCATCTCTATCTATTCCCTCCATCCATCTATCTCATCCATCTCTCCCTCCCTCCCTCCATCCTCTCTCATCTATCTCCCTCCATCTCTTCCCTCCATCCATCTATCTGATATCTATTCACTCCCTCCATCTATCTGATATCTCCCTCCATCACTCTCCATCTCTCTGATCTCTATTCACTCCATCCATCTCTCCCTCCATATCTCTCTCCCAGGATCCATCTATCTCCTATCTATTCTCTCCCTCCATCTATCTCCCCTCCATCTATTCTCTCCCTCCATCTCTCTGATCTCTCTCTCCCTCCATCTATCTGATATCTCCCTCCATCTCTCTCTCTCTCCTCCATCTCTCTCTCTCTCCTCCATCTCTCTCTCCCTCCATCTCTCTCCCTCCATCTCTCCATCTATCTCCATCTCTCTCCCTCCATCTCATCTATCTCCCTATCTCACTCCCTCCATCTATCTCTCCCTCCATCTATTCACTAGATCCATCTATCTCCCTCCATATCTATTCCTCCATCTATCTGATCCCCATCCATCTCTCTCTCTCCATCTATCTGATCCCTCCATCTATCACTCCCTCCATCTCTCTCCCTCCATCTCTATCTCCCTCCATCTCTCTCTACCTCCATCTATCTGATATCTCCATCTCACTAGGATCCATCTCTCTCTCCCTCCATCTATCTCTCTCCATCTATCTGATATCCATCCATCTCTCTCTCTGAACATCTAGATGTGTCAATGTGTTGCTATCTGTAGGCACCAGCTTTATGGGGCAAAGGAAAGTCTCTTCACTGCTTTCTCGTTAAACACGCAGCTTTGATTTGTTTTCAGGCGCTCGGGGGGTTGAATTATTTACCAGATAAACAAGGTGATGTTGTCTCAGTCGCAATCTGATCCAAACTCCCCCAGATCTCTCAGCGCTACAATGAAGGCCTTCTTACCTGGCTACAGTGCTGTATTAGGGGTGAATCTGAAGATGTTATGCGGAGCAGAGCCTTTCACAGATACTTCTCTAGGGAGACGCTGCGGAGGAGTAAAACAATAACCACACACACCATCTATCTGATATCTACACACACATACACACACGCTCATCTACGTGCACATCATTCACACACGTGCCACGCTATCACGCATATCACAAACGCGCACGCATCACATCTATCTGATATCTACAAATCACGCACGCACGCCATCTACACGCACATCACATTCACGCAGGATCGCACATCTATCTGATATCTAAACACAGGATCCATCTATCTGACACAAACCATCTACTGATATCTACATACAAACACGCCATCTATCGCATCTATTCACGCCATCTATCTGACACAAACACGCACGCACTAGCACACACGCACATTCAAACACTAGCGCACGCACACCATCTATCTGAAATCTATTCACTACATCACACACACAAACACACATCACACACAAACACGCCATCTATCTGATATCTAACACTAGCCATCTATCAAACATCTATTCACAAACACCACCTATGTGGTATATCTATTCACTAAAGCCATCTATCTGTTATCTATTCACTAGATCCATCTATCTAAGATCTATGACATCTAAAGCCTCTATCTGATTGGACCTATTCACTAGGATCCATCTATCTGATATCTATTCACTAGGATCCATCTATCTGATATCTATTCACTAGGATCCATCTATCTGATATCTATTCACTAGGATCCATCTATCTGATATCTATTCACTAGGATCCATCTATCTGATATCTATTCACTAGGATCCATCTATCTGATATCTATTCACTAGGATCCATCTATCTGATATCTATTCACTAGGATCCATCTATCTGATATCTATTCACTAGGATCCATCTATCTGATATCTATTCACTAGGATCCATCTATCTGATATCTATTCACTAGGATCCATCTATCTGATATCTATTCACTAGGATCCATCTATCTGATATCTATTCACTAGGATCCATCTATCTGATATCTATTCACTAGGATCCATCTATCTGATATCTATTCACTAGGATCCATCTATCTGATATCTATTCACTAGGATCCATCTATCTGATATCTATTCACTAGGATCCATCTATCTGATATCTATTCACTAGGATCCATCTATCTGATATCTATTCACTAGGATCCATCTATCTGATATCTATTCACTAGGATCCATCTATCTGATATCTATTCACTAGGATCCATCTATCTGATATCTATTCACTAGGATCCATCTATCTGATATCTATTCACTAGGATCCATCTATCTGATATCTATTCACTAGGATCCATCTATCTGATATCTATTCACTAGGATCCATCTATCTGATATCTATTCACTAGGATCCATCTATCTGATATCTATTCACTAGGATCCATCTATCTGATATCTATTCACTAGGATCCATCTATCTGATATCTATTCACTAGGATCCATCTATCTGATATCTATTCACTAGGATCCATCTATCTGATATCTATTCACTAGGATCCATCTATCTGATATCTATTCACTAGGATCCATCTATCTGATATCTATTCACTAGGATCCATCTATCTGATATCTATTCACTAGGATCCATCTATCTGATATCTATTCACTAGGATCCATCTATCTGATATCTATTCACTAGGATCCATCTATCTGATATCTATTCACTAGGATCCATCTATCTGATATCTATTCACTAGGATCCATCTATCTGATATCTATTCACTAGGATCCATCTATCTGATATCTATTCACTAGGATCCATCTATCTGATATCTATTCACTAGGATCCATCTATCTGATATCCATTCACTAGGATCCATCTATCTGATATCTATTCACTAGGATCCATCTATCTGATATCTATTCACTAGGATCCATCTATCTGATATCTATTCACTAGGATCCATCTATCTGATATCTATTCACTAGGATCCATCTATCTGATATCTATTCACTAGGATCCATCTATCTGATATCTATTCACTAGGATCCATCTATCTGATATCTATTCACTAGGATCCATCTATCTGATATCTATTCACTAGGATCCATCTATCTGATATCTATTCACTAGGATCCAGCTATCTGCTGGTGGGAGTACAGCTGTGCTCTCCACATACAAACGCATGGACGCTCTAGTGTCGCAGCCTGTGTGTGTGTGTGTGTGTGTGTGTGTGTGTGTGTGTGTGTGTGTGTGTGTGTGTGTGTGTGTGTGTGTGTGTGTGTGTGTGTGTGTCGAGCGTGCGTGTCGAGCGTAGGTGAATCGGTTTCGCCCCCTGTACGGTACGGTGGATTATCACAGTGCTTTGATCTCGTCACCGTGTCAGGTTGTCAAGGACCTCCCATGGTTACGGTTACAGCAGCAGGTGATCGGTGTCAGCCAGGACGAGTGCTTTAAAAAAAACACACACACACACACACACACCAAATGACAGGCGAGTGGAGGAGTTAGCACAGAGCACAGGGTGTGTGGCCCGGCTACATCTAATGCGGCAGGGCGGAAAATTCACTTCAAAACATTAGCCGCTTTAGAGACCAGAGAGGAAGTGGAGCCTGATGAGTGTCTGACTGTAGCTTGTCACCTTTTGAGACGTGGGCGCTGTGAAGACTGCTGGTTAATGAAGATGTCTTCGGGTCTCAGGCTAGAGCACGAGAGGATTCAATTCCAGACATTTGTTTAAGTTTACCTGTAATATCTCATCATATCTATAAAATCTACGACGAGGAGAATGGAATGCAGACAAAGGAACATTGGAAAAAATGTTCTACTTCATTTTCATCATCTCCAGCAACACCTGAACATCAACATCATGTGAACATTTTGCAGTTCTATATTTTTGTAGTAAAAAAAAGATAAGAGGAAGATAACCAATTAGGACATCATCGGTGTGCGTTGTGTGATTTTTGACCAATCAGGAGGAGGCGTTGCTCTAATTGGTCGGTTGATGTCATTGGAAACACTTATCTTCTCCTGTCTTTTTTTTTTTAAACTACAAAAAAAACATAGAAACGCCCCGTTTTCACATTAATGTTGATGTTGAGACGGTGCTGGAGGTGACGAATATGAAGTGGAACATTTCTACAAATGTCCCTTTTTAAAAACGGCATTCAAAAATATTCAAACGGGCATTGAACTTGTATTGGATTTGTCCCAGACCTCAAAACCTAGTCTCCTGATGTGGTTTAACCATTGTTGTGTTTTTCTGCACGGTTGGAGCGAGGAACACAAGCATTTCGCTACACCTACGTGTACGGGTCCAATACTATTTCATTTGATTTGATTGCTATTAAAAAGGTGTGAAAATCAGAAAAATATATTTTTATGGGGCGGTACATTTATCCATTTAACCGTTGACCTTCTAATAAGCTCTTATATCCAGAGCGACTTAGAAATCTTGGCAGTATGATCATTCACCTGTGCTGACATTATCTGGGCAGTGGAATAGTGTGCTAGCAGAGTATAATCTTATACAATAGTGCATTTAAATCTTTTATATAGTGTGCCAGAAGAGTATTATCTGGGCAGAAGAGAAGGATTACTGGGCAGAAAAATCTTTTTTATAGTGTGCTAAGACATTATCCATCCATTCTTTGTTGATAGTTGCTAATAAGCTACATTATATCACAGTATGATCTTTGTTATATGTTTGTGGAGAGCATTATCTGGGCAGTATGATTTTTGTTATATAGTGTGCTAGCAGAGTAGTATCTGGGCAGTATGATCTTTGTTATATAGTGTGCTAGCAGAGTATTATCTGGGCAGTATGATCTTTGTTATATAGTGTGCTAGCTGGAGTATTATCTGGTATTATCTGGGCAGTATGATCTTTGTTATATAGTGTGCTAGCTGGGCAGTATTTTTTGTTATATAGTGTGCTGGAGCTGGGCAGTATGATCTTTGTTATATAGTGTGCTAGCAGAGTATTATCTGGGCAGTACGAGTTGTTATATAGTGTGCTAGCAGAGTAATCTGGGCAGTATGATCTTTGTTATATAGTGTGCTATGCAGTTATATAGTATTATCTGGGCAGTATGATCTTTGTTATATAGTGTGCTAGCAGAGTATTATCTGGGCAGTATGATCGTTGTTATATAGTGTGCTAGCAGAGTATTATCTGGGCAGTATGATCGTTGTTATATAGTGTGCTAGCAGAGTATTATCTGGGCAGTATGATCATTGTTATATAGTGTGCTAGCAGAGTATTATCTGGGCAGTATGATCGTTGTTATATAGTGTGCTAGCAGAGTATTATCTGGGCAGTATGATCGTTGTTATATAGTGTGCTAGCAGAGTATTATCTGGGCAGTATGATCGTTGTTATATAGTGTGCTAGCAGAGTATTATCTGGGCAGTATGATCTTTGTTATATAGTGTGCTAGCAGAGTATTATCTGGGCACATCGAAATCCACAAAGAAATGGTTAATTGACCACAAAAATCAACATTTCTGCAATGGCCATCTCAATCTCCAGAATTGAACCCCATTGAAAACCTATGGTTTGAATTAAAATCAAATCAAATGTATTTATATAGCCCTTCGTACATCAGCTGATATCTCAAAGTGCTGTACAGAAACCCAGCATAAAACCCCAAACAGCAAGCAATGCAGGTGTAGAAGCATATGAAGAGGGCCAGTCCACAAGCCGAGTATTTCAAGGATCTAGAAGGATTCTTTATGAAGAAATGGTCTAAGATTAGGGTTGCAAAGGGGGGGGGTGTATTAACAAACTTTCTAAGTTTACCAATACACTACCAGAATGTGGGAATCAAAACATCTAGTGGCCATTTTGTATATTTCAGGTTTTTACAGGTTTTTGACATTTTCTCTGGCCCACTGTGGGATCTTATCACATGTAACACAGGCTTCGGTTCAAACTCATAAAAGACACATCCTCGTCCACTTACCCTCGCCTTATGCCCTTGGGGGAATCCTCGTCACCATCTTGGAGGGCAAAGACACACCCTCGTCCACTTACCCTCGCCTTATGCCCTCGGGGGAATCCTCGTCACCATCTTGGACGGCGGTCCAAATGACTAGTCAAGCAAGGGAAGGGAAGTTTGCAACGTAAGCCCCTAAGCCATCGTTTTTAGTTAAGTTTGCGAGTGTACAATTATGTTCCCTCCGGGGCCTGAAACTCCCCATAATTCAATTTGCGACGATTGCATATCCGATAAGAAAAGTCTGACATAACTTTAAAACAACATCAATGGAGAAATCAACATACAAGTCTTACGTATAAATAAAGGTAAAAAGGTTAGCAATTGTGCTACAAACACGTCTCGTAAAAGTCATAATGTTTTTGTTTGGTCAGCTTTTGGAAATTGTAGAAATAAAAATGTTTGCTCCTTCAGAAGATCCAGCTAAACAGGCTAACGTTAGTTAGCTAATTACTTTTCTAGCTATCTGTAATGAATTTCCTCCTCTTCTTCCGAAGAGGAGAGGTGAAACGGATCAGAGGACCAATACGCGGCGTGGTAATTGTCCATGGTTCTTTTTAATACGTTAAGGTACACATGAACAACTGACTACAAAAAACAAGAAATGTGAAAACTCAAAACAGTCCTATCTGGTGCAAAGACAGAGACAGGAACAATCACCCACAAACACACAGTGAAACCCAGGCTACCTAAGTATGATTCTCAATCAGAGACAACTAATGACACCTGCCTCTGATTGAGAACCATACTAGGCCGAAACATAGAAATTCCCAAAACCTAGAAAAACAAACATAGACTGCACACCCAACTCACGCCCTGACCATACTAACTAAATACAAAACACAGGAAATAAAGGTCAGAACGTGACACTATCCTACAGTAGGCAGTATATTAATAATTATATAGTTAATATAAGTAGACATGCATTCATAATTGACTGTAGGGCATATAAAGCTACACAATCGTCACGCGATGAACGTGTGACGAGTTTCTGGGCAAAGGGGCGGTCCATTTAAAAATCATTCCTCCCTCACCCCTCGCCCTGCAACGTCATGATACGCCATCTGAAGTGTCCTTTGTGGGCTGAGGGGATAGGGTGTGTCTTTTAAGTGTTTAGACTGCAGACCACTACAGTACCAGTCAAAAGTTTGGACCTACTCTACATTGTAGAATAATAGTGAAGACATAAGAACTATAAAATAACACATATGGAGTCATGTAGTAACCAAAAAAAAAAAAGAGTTAAACAAATCAAAATATATTTGAGATTCTTCAAAGTAGCCGCCCTTTGCCTTGATGACAGCTTTGCACAGTCTTGGCGTTCTCTCAACCAGCTTCATGAGGTCGTGTCACGCCCTGACCATAATAAGCTGATTATTCTCTGTGTTGGTTGGTTTATTGTTGTCTCTGATTGGGGATCATATTTACGTAGCCATTTCCTCATTTGTATTTGTGGGATTTTGACTATGTGTAGTTGCCTGTCAGCACTAATTTGTATAGCGTCAGGGTTTGTTTGTTCCTTTTGTTGGTTTGTTCGGTGTTCATTCATTAAAAGAGAATGTATGCATACCACGCTGCGCCTTGGTCGACTCATAACGACGATCATGACAGGTAGTGCCTTGATAAATTGTGGAATTTCTTTCCTTCGTGTGTTTGAGCCAATCAATTGTGTTTTGACAGAGTAGGAGTGGTAGAAGATAGCCCTATTTTGGTAATGGCAAGAACAGCTCAAATAATGAGGACCGACACAGAAAATGAAGACCCAGAGTTACTTCTGCTGCAGAGGACAAGTTCATTAGAGTTACCAGCCTCAGAAATTGCAGCCCAAATAAATGCTTCACAGAGTTCAAGTAACAGACACATCTCAACTGTTCAGAGGAGACTGCGTGAATCAGGCTTTCATGTTTGAATTGCTGCAATGAAACCAATACTAAAGGACACCAATAAGAAGAAGAGACTTATTGGGCCAAAAAACACGAGCAGTGGACATTAGACCGGTAGAGTCCCAATTTGAGATTTTTGGTTCCAACCGCTGTGTCTTTGTGAGACGCAGAGTAGCAGATCTCCGCATGTGTGGTTCTCACCGTGAAGCATGGAGGAGGAGGTGTGATGGTGTTAGGGGTACTTTGCTGGTGCCACGGTCTATGATTTATTTAGAATTCAAGGCACACTTAACCAACATGGCTAACACAGCATTCTACAGTGATGCTCCATCCCATCTGGTTTGGGCTTAGTGGCACTATCATTTGTTTTTCAACAGGGCAATGACCCAACACACCTCCTGGCTGTGTAAGGGCTATTTGACCAAGAATGATGGAGTGCTGCATCAGATGACCTGGCCTCCACAATCACCTGACCTCAACCCAATTAAGATGGTTTGGGATGAGTTGGACCGCAGAGTGAAGGAAAAGCAGCCAACAAGTGCTCAGCATATGTGTGAACTCCTTCAAGCATTCCAGGTGAAGCTGGTTGAGAGAATGCCAAGAGTGTGCAAAGATGGCATCAAGGCAAGTGGCTACTTTGAAGAATCTCAAATATAAAATATATTGTGATTCGTTTAGCACTTTTTTGGTTACTTCCTGATTCCATATGTGTTATTTCATAGTTCTGATGTCTTCACGATTATACTAAAATGTAGAAATATAGTAAAAAATAAAGAAAAACCCTTGAATGGCGTGCCCAAACTTTTGACTGGTACTGTATAAGCCAGCAGCATACCACCCTGCATACCACTGCTGGCTTGCTTCTGAACCTAAGCAGGGTTGGTCCTGGTCAGTTCCTAGATGGGAGACCAGATGCTGCTGGAAGTAGTGTTGGAGGGCCAGTAGGAGGCACTCTTTCCTCTGGTTGAAAAAACATGACCCATTGCCCCATGGCAGTGATTGGGGACACTGCCCTGTGTAGGGTGCTGTCTTTTGGATTGGATGTTAAATGGGTGTCCTGACTCTGAGGTCATTAAAGATCCCATGGCACTTATCGTAGGGGTGTTAACCCTGGTGGCAGTTGTATATAAAAGTCAATAGCTTGCAGGGTTAATTGAAAATAATGCCATTGTGTATTAGATACTTTTTACATTAATAAGCCTATTTTCTCTTAGCAAAGTTACGATAGATTGCCATCGATTTTCTGTTAATTACCAAAATCACTGAAGATTACGGTAACTTTAGTAAACTACTGGTAGCTTTACAACCCTATTTCAGATCGTTCTTCAATCTCATACAACATTTTAGAAAAAAGGCTCAGTGCCATTATCCTCACAGGGGGAGTGTAACGTTCGTCTGTGGGAGAAAGAGAGGAGGACCAAGGTGCAGCGTGGAAAGTATTCATTATGCCTTTTAATGAAAACGAATATTCGAACAAAACGAGAACGACACGAAACTAAACAGTCCTGTCTGGTAACATACACAAAGACAGAAAATAAACAACCACGAAACACAGGTGGGAAAAGGCTGCCTAAGTATGATTCTCAATCAGAGACAACTAACGACACCTGCCTCTGATTGAGAACCATACCAGGCCAAACTCAAACACAACATAGAAAGGAACATAGACAACCCACCCAACTCATGCCTTGACCAAACTATCACAAAGACAAAGGAACTAAGGTCAGAACGTGACAAGGAGGGTGCACAAAGTATTGAAAACAAGGGCACCAATCATTTTGACACCTATACTTTTAATATTTTTTGTATTACTTGTTAAACAAAATCTTTTTCTCGAAGCAATTGTATTAGTATAAAAGTCAATAATTCTTCCGCCCCCAAAAAATGCAATACAGCTCAGTATTTGTTTTATAGTCTTGTCTTCCCTAATTCTTTATCAAGAATGACAATCATTTAGGAGGTGTCTGTACATGTATTTAGAGAGAGGTAGGGGTCAGAGCCTGGGTCAGAGCCGGGGTCAGCCACTGTGTAACTAACAAAATAAAGGAAACGCCAACGTAGGGCGTTGGGTCACCACCAGCCAGAACAGCTTCACCTCAGACTCTGGGACTTTATTGGGTGTTGGGTCACCACCAGCCAGAACAGCTTCACCTCAGACTCTGGGACTTTATTGGGTGTTGGGTCACCACCAGCCAGAACAGCTTCACCTCAGACTCTGGGACTTTATTGGGTGTGGGTCACCACCAGCCAGAACAGCTTCACCTCAGACTCTGGGACTTTATTGGGTGTTGGGTCACCACCAGCCAGAACAGCTTCACCTCAGACTCTGGGACTTTATTGGGTGTTGGGTCACCACCAGCCAGAACAGCTTCACCTCAGACTCTGGGACTTTATTGGGTGTTGGGTCACCACCAGCCAGAACAGCTTCACCTCAGACTCTGGGACTTTATTGGAGGGATGCAACACCCTTCTTTCCATGATTCATTCCATCATTTGGTGTTTTGTTGACGGTGGTGGAAAACGCCGTCTCAGACGCCACTGCAGAATCTCCCATAAGTGTTAGGATGAGGTCTGGTATGTGGTTTACATCGTTGTCATGCTCATCAAACCATTCAGTGACCACTCGTGCCCTGTGGATGGGGGCGTTGTCATCCTACGGTAGCCAAAATAATGGCCTGCCCAGCATTTTTATACATGCATACATACACCCTAAGCATGATGGGATTCTTAATTGCTTAATTAACACTGGAACCACACCTGTGTGGAAGCACCTGCTTTCAATGTACTTTGTATCCCTCATTTACTCATTATTCAGGGAGTTTTCCTGTATATACTGGCTCCAGTGGCCTATACTGCTCACTACAAATTATTAGTCATGCCTTTGACATGTCCATATTAAAGGAATAATAATGTTTTTAACTTTTATAACGCTTTTTATTACTTAAAGAATGTCCAATTGAGTGCTTACAAATTTAGCTGTAAAGTGAAGTCAGTGTTTATTGAGCTTTGGTCCCATGTGTTGGTGTTATGTACATTGTGTGAGACACCACATCCAGTAGCTAGCATCGAGACAACTGTATTTGTGTAATGTTATTTATTGGTGAGTAGCTGAGGGGACGGCCTTGGTGCTTCTTTCTGAAAACACCTCTTCTGTCTGTCTGTGTGCACATCCAGGGTGAGATGGTGTTGACTGAACTGAACCTGTAGAGCCAAAGCTAACAGGGGCCATGCAGGCAGCAGAGATGTGTGTGTGTATACAGCTTGTTCCCTGAGTCAGAGCCCCTTTCACATCACTGAGGCTATTTTGGTTTGTGTCGTGCGGATGGATGCTGCTCGTTTGAAATTGTTTTTGCTTTTTACCTCATAAGGAAAGCTGGCTTCATCCACAGCCGCTCCTCTCCAAACGGTGTGTCCTCGTGCCTGGAGTTTTGTTTTCACAGGAATTAAAATGTGTATTTACATCACATCATGTGTTCACTATAATAACAAAATAATGATCATCTGGACTCAGATACTATAATCTGTTCATGCAGTTTTCCACCATAAAACACCACAACACGACCAAAATTACTACAACCAAGATCACCTGCTTTCATACTATGATTTGACTATTAGATGATCAATGTTTCTTTTAAAAAAATATATATATATAAAAGGAATAGTTTCAGCACTGTAAAATGCCAGTTAAGTTCACGTAACAAGGTTGACCTTAAAATTAGGGAATTTGGGAGGTTTAAGTGGGTTAAAATCACAAAATCACAAGGGGGCAAAAATGCTGAATCTTGGCACTTTAGCAAGTCTTTATTCATATTGAATATCAGATTAATGGAATTTTACATCTGGTCTATATTAAAGGGCACTTCCTTTAATATAACTGCCTTTTAAAATTCAATATTGGTGAACAATTCCTAGTTAAAATATGAAAGGGATACAAAAGGCACTCATTTCGTGGAACAACCCAGGGACCAAAGCTTAAAAATTATTACAGTAAAGGAAATTTCCAGAAGAAAATAAAGTGTTAAAAATTATATTTTGAGTGAGATTCTGTTCTTGGCAGGAGTGCAGAGAGGCTTGCTGGCACACGGAACAATGTCTAAATATTATTCACATTTTTCACTTGATGGATTTAACTGCAGTGTATTGTCCTGCAGTCTGGCTTCGGATACCGAGCCGTCTAGAAATGTAAAAAAAAAGGCACAGCCACGGAGTTTCAGTAAATGAACTTTATTGGCAAAAAGCGTATTGTCTCTGCCAAGGGGAATAGAACTAGGACACATTTTGAGAGATGTTTTGATATAGTATACATGAAGCAATGCATTTGCCACAGTGTTTCTCCATTAACCTGCAGAGCATTAAATTACTCTGTAATGTTTTCTCCTTTTTCTTACAGCTTTATGAATCCCCAAGGCTTCATCCCAAATGCCACACTATTAGTAATGACGGGGGAAAAAATACGGAGTTACATCTCGCGATATTATATCGATACTTTGACTCCAAGTATCGATCCTGTAAAAAAATGTAAAAAGAAGAGAAATGCTGTACCTGCGACAAAACTAACTGAAATAGTCAGACAAGGTTTTATCCCTTTAATTGCCATGGATGATCAAAACATATTTTCTCATGTGCTCTAGTGGTTAGAGACAGGTAGCCTAGTGGTTAGAGACAGGTAGTCTAGTGGTCAGAGACAGGTAGTCTAGTGGTTAGAGACAGGTAGCCTAGTGGTTAGAGACAGGTAGTCTAGTGGTTAGAGACAGGTAGTCTAGTGGTTAGAGACAGGTAGCCTAGTGGTTAGAGACAGGTAGTCTAGTGGTTAGAGACAGGTAGCCTAGTGGTTAGAGACAGGTAGCCTAGTGGTTAGAGACAGGTAGTCTAGTGGTTAGAGCAGGTAGTCTAGTGGTTAGAGCAGGTAGTCTAGTGGTTAGAGACAGGTAGACTAGTGGTTAGAGACAGGTAGTCTAGTGGTTAGAGACAGGTAGCCTAGTGGTTAGAGACAGGTAGTCTAGGGGTTAGAGACAGGTAGCCTAGTGGTTAGAGACAGGTAGTCTAGTGGTTAGAGACAGGTAGTCTAGTGGTTAGAGCAGGTACTCTAGTGGTTAGAGCAGGTAGTCTAGTGGTTAGAGCAGGTAGTCTAGTGGTTAGAGGCAGGTAGTCTAGTGGTTAGAGACAGGTAGTCTAGTGGTTAGAGACAGGTAGACTAGTGGTTAGAGAAAGGTAGTCTAGTGGTTAGAGACAGGTAGCCTAGTGGTTAGAGACAGGTAGCCTAGTGGTTAGAGACAGGTAGTCTAGTGGTTAGAGACAGGTAGTCTAGTGGTTAGAGACAGGTAGTCTAGTGGTTAGAGACAGGTAGTCTAGTGGTTAGAGACAGGTAGTCTAGTGGTTAGAGACAGGTAGTCCAGTGGTTAGAGACAGGTAGCCTAGTGGTTAGAGACAGGTAGTCTAGTGGTTAGAGACAGGTAGCCTAGTGGTTAGAGACAGGTAGCCTAGTGGTTAGAGACAGGTAGTCTAGTGGTTAGAGACAGTCTAGTGGTTAGAGACAGGTAGTCTAGTGGTTAGAGCAGGTAGCCTAGTGGTTAGAGCAGGTAACCTAGTGGTTAGAGACAGGTAGTCTAGTGGTTAGAGACAGGTAGTCTAGTGGTTAGAGACAGGTAGTCTAGTTGTTAGAGACAGGTAGTCTAGTGGTTAGAGACAGGTAGTCTAGTGGTTAGAGACAGGTAGTCTAGTGGTTAGAGACAGGTAGTCTAGTGGTTAGAGCAGGTAGCCTAGTGGTTAGAGACAGGTAGTCTAGTGGTTAGAGCAGGTAGCCTAGTGGTTAGAGAGGGTAACCTAGTGGTTAGAGACAGGTAGTCTAGTGGTTAGAGACAGGTAGTCTAGTGGTTAGAGACAGGTAGACTAGTGGTTAGAGATAGGTAGTCTAGTGGTTAGAGACAGGTAGCCTAGTGGTTAGAGACAGGTAGTCTAGTGGTTAGAGACAGGTAGTCTAGTGGTTAGAGACAGGTAGCCTAGTGGTTAGAGACAGGTAGTCTAGTGGTTAGAGACAGGTAGTCTAGTGGTTAGAGACAGGTAGTCTAGTGGTTAGAGACAGGTAGTCTAGTGGTTAGAGACAGGTAGCCTAGTGGTTAGAGACAGGTATTCCAGTGGTTAGAGACAGGTAGTCTAGTGGTTAGAGACAGGTAGCCTAGTGGTTAGAGACAGGTAGTCTAGTGGTTAGAGACAGGTAGCCTAGTGGTTAGAGACAGGTAGTCTAGTGGTTAGAGACAGGTAGTCTAGTGGTTAGAGCAGGTAGCCTAGTGGTTAGAGCAGGTAACCTAGTGGTTAGAGACAGGTAGTCTAGTGGTTAGAGACAGGTAGTCTAGTGGTTAGAGACAGGTAGTCTAGTTGTTAGAGACAGGTAGTCTAGTGGTTAGAGACAGGTAGTCTAGTGGTTAGAGACAGGTAGTCTAGTGGTTAGAGACAGGTAGTCTAGTGGTTAGAGCAGGTAGCCTAGTGGTTAGAGACAGGTAGTCTAGTGGTTAGAGCAGGTAGCCTAGTGGTTAGAGAGGGTAACCTAGTGGTTAGAGACAGGTAGTCTAGTGGTTAGAGACAGGTAGTCTAGTGGTTAGAGACAGGTAGTCTAGTGGTTAGAGCAGGTAGCCTAGTGGTTAGAGACAGGTAGTCTAGTGGTTAGAGACAGCCTAGTGGTTAGAGACAGGTAGGCTAGTGGTTAGAGACAGGTAGCCTAGTGGTTAGAGACAGGTAGTCTAGTGGTTAGAGACAGGTAGTCTAGTGGTTAGAGACAGGTAGCCTAGTGGTTAGAGACAGGTATTCCAGTGGTTAGAGACAGGTAGTCTAGTGGTTAGAGACAGGTAGCCTAGTGGTTAGAGACAGGTAGTCTAGTGGTTAGAGACAGGTAGTCTAGTGGTTAGAGACAGGTAGCCTAGTGGTTAGAGACAGGTAGTCTAGTGGTTAGAGACAGGTAGCCTAGTGGTTAGAGACAGGTAGCCTAGTGGTTAGAGACAGGTAGTCTAGTGGTTAGAGCAGGTAGTCTAGTGGTTAGAGCAGGTAGTCTAGTGGTTAGAGACAGGTAGTCTAGTGGTTAGAGACAGGTAGACTAGTGGTTAGAGATAGGTAGTCTAGTGGTTAGAGACAGGTAGCCTAGTGGTTAGAGACAGGTAGTCTAGTGGTTAGAGACAGGTAGCCTAGTGGTTAGAGCAGGTAACCTAGTGGTTAGAGACAGGTAGTCTAGTGGTTAGAGACAGGTAGTCTAGTGGTTAGAGACAGGTAGTCTAGTGGTTAGAGACAGGTAGTCTAGTGGTTAGAGACAGGTAGTCTAGTGGTTAGAGACAGGTAGTCTAGTGGTTAGAGACAGGTAGCCTAGTGGTTAGAGACAGGTAGTCTAGTGGTTAGAGACAGGTAGTCTAGTGGTTAGAGACAGGTAGTCTAGTGGTTAGAGCAGGTAGCCTAGTGGTTAGAGACAGGTAGTCTAGTGGTTAGAGACAGCCTAGTGGTTAGAGACAGGTAGGCTAGTGGTTAGAGACAGGTAGCCTAGTGGTTAGAGACAGGTAGTCTAGTGGTTAGAGACAGGTAGTCTAGTGGTTAGAGACAGGTAGCCTAGTGGTTAGAGCAGGTAGTCTAGTGGTTAGAGACAGGTAGCCTAGTGGTTAGAGACAGGTAGTCTAGTGGTTAGAGACAGGTAGTCTAGTGGTTAGATACAGGTAGTCTAGTGGTTAGAGACAGGTAGCCTAGTGGTTAGAGCAGGTAGTCTAGTGGTTAGAGACAGGTAGCCTAGTGGTTAGAGACAGGTAGTCTAGTGCTTAGAGACAGGTAGCCTAGTGGTTAGAGCAGGTAGCCTAGTGGTTAGAGACAGGTAGTCTAGTGGTTAGAGACAGCCTAGTGGTTAGAGACAGCCTAGTGGTTAGAGCAGGTAGCCTAGTGGTTAGAGCAGGTAGCCTAGTGGTTAGAGACAGGTAGTCTAGTGGTTAGAGACAGGTAGTCTAGTGGTTAGAGACAGGTAGTCTAGTGGTTAGAGACAGGTAGCCTAGTGGTTAGAGACAGGTAGTCTAGTGGTTAGAGACAGGTAGCCTAGTGGTTAGAGCAGGTAGCCTAGTGGTTAGAGACAGGTAGTCTAGTGGTTAGAGCAGGTAGCCTAGTGGTTAGAGACAGGTAGTCTAGTGGTTAGAGACAGGTAGTCTAGTGGTTAGAGACAGGTCGTCTAGTGGTTAGAGACAGGTAGCCTAGTGGTTAGAGACAGGTAGCCTAGTGATTAGAGACAGCCTTGTGGTTAGAGACAGCCTAGTGGTTAGAGACAGGTACTCTAGTGGTTAGAGACAGGTAGCCTAGTGGTTAGAGACAGCCTAGTGGTTAGAGACAGCCTAGTGGTTAGAGCGTTCGTCTAGTAACCAAAAGTTTGCAATATCGAATTCCTGAGCTAACAAGGTAAAAATCTGTCGTTCTTACCCTGAACACGGCAGTTAACCCACTGTTCCGAGGCCGTCATTGTAAATAAGAATTGGTTCTTAACTGACTTTCCAGGTTAAATCAATGGAAACCTGTACGTTTGGAACATCAGAATCGCAATACAAAAATAATTCACAACCAAGTATTGTGATAATATTGTATTGTGAGATCCCTGCTAATTCCCAGCCCTACTACAAAGTGCACTACTATTGACCCAGAGCCCTAATCTCTAATCTCTGGTCAAAAGTAGTGCACTATATAGGGAATAAGATGTAATTTGGAACACATTCCAAATCATCCGTATAGATTGAATCCCAAAAATCGAATGGCATCCAGGCTTTTCTCAAGTCACGTTGTTATTACAGCAATCCCAGGGAAAGTTAAGGGGGTGGCTGAAAATATATATTTGATTTATAGCATAGCTTGAGTTCATGTCAAACTATCTAGTCTACAGGAGCGCCTGCAGCATCTGGTAGTGGGAACATCTCTGTATCAAATAGACATATTGTTACTCCTCTTGATTCTGTCTTTCTCTCTCTCTCTGTCTCTCTCTCTCCCCTCTTTCACTGTCTCTCTCTCTCTGTCTTTCTCTCTCTCTGTCTCTCTCCCCTCATTCACTGTCTCTTTCTCTCTCTATCTGCCTCTCTCTCTGTCTCTCTCTCTCCCCTGTTTCGCTGTCTCTCTCTCTCCCCTCTTTCGCTGTCTCTCTCCCCTCTTTCACTTTCTCTCTCTCTCGATCTGCCTCTGTCTCTCTCTCCCCTTTTTTGCTGTCTCTCTCTATCTGCCTCTCTAACTGTCTCGCTCTCTCCACTCTTTCAATGTCTCTTTCTCTCTGCCTCTGTCTCTCTATGTCTCTCTCTCTATCTGCCTCTCTCTGTCTCTCTCTCTCCCCTCTTTCACTGTCTTTCTCTCTGCCTCTCTCTCACTCCGTCTTTTTCTGTCTCTCCCTCTGTTAAAGCGCCAATAATTTACTAATAGAATTTAATATTATACCTTTGTCTGTTGGATTGGATTCAAGTCTGTCTGTATTCTCTGATAAATGATCAGATGACAATACTGCATGTAATAAACACTCCTCTGATGAGGAGACATGATGAACAACAGGCCTGTAACACTCCTCCTCTGATGAGGAGACATGATGAACAACAGGTCTGTAACACTCCTCTGTGCTGTTCGCTGGGTCGGTATTCAAAGCCTCTCAGAGTGCTGATTCAGGATCTTTAAAAGCCCCAACTCATCCTGGTTCAGGATGAGGCGCTTTGTGTAAACCGGCCCAGACCTCCTTTCACCGTTTCCTATTAGGCCAAGTAGTGCTGAAGAAGTCAAGCTGTATAGCTTAGTGATTATTTACTCTGCTTTATGTTGTGTTAAATGCCATTTGATAGTATCAGTGTCCTCTGTGTACGGCCGGCAGTACGATGCAGGTAGAAACTATTTGCAATGGCTAAAGTGCTGTTATTTATTGTGAGTTCCCTCTCAAAAAGCATGTTCACGAGGATGTAACTATACGGCTCACCATTACTCTCTCTTTCTCACGCTCTTTCTCTCCCTCTCTCTCTCTCTCTATTCATCTCCCTCTCCTTCCTTCTCTCTCTCTTTCTCACGCTATTTCTCTCCCCCTCTCTCCCTCTCTCTCTATTCATCTCCATCTCGTCCTCGTCTCTCTCTCTCTCTCTCTCTCTCTCTCTCTCTCTCTCTCTCTCTCTCTCTCTCTCTCTCTCTCTCTCTCTCTCTCTGTCTCCAAGCCCTGCCATTTAATCAATGGAACACTGTATCCTCCTCTTGTTATTATCTACTTGAAGCGATGATACTGTTCTTTAGGGTTTCATTATAACTGCCTGATTTTTCATAGCTCCTTGATTATTTATTGCTGCTTGGTTCATGGAGATGCATAACTCTGTCAGTCAGAGTCAAACCAATATCTGCCACCCAAATAGCATCTTATTCCCTATATAGTGCACTGTGTTTGACCAGTGCCCTATGGGTAGTAGTTCACTACATAGGGAACAGGGTTCCAATATGGGATGTAGATACCAGCTGAAGGAATCTGGAAGGTTATCAATTAATCAAAGCCTTTTCTGCTGTTGTTTGTCGTTGATACTACTGCAGCATACTGCTAGCAGTTATGACTGTTGTCTGGCGGCCGATTCTCTCTTGCTCCGTGTAAACCATCAGAAAGAGAAATACAAATACATTAAGCCCTGCAGACAAGAGTTGATAAGGTGGAATTTGATAGTTCTGTCTAGCCTGCCTGCAAACCCTCAGAAAGTTCAAAGCCAGCAACTGTTCTTAAGTCTTCTTGTTATTCCATTGTGCCTCTGTCTGCCTGGTACTCTATTTCTCTCTGCTTCCAGCGGGAGGATCATGCTGTGCTACTGATAAGCACTGCCTGGTACTCTATATCTCTCTGCTTCCAGCTGGAGGATCATGCTGTGCTACTGATAAGCACTGCCTGGTACTCTATATCTCTCTGCTTCCAGCTGGAGGATCATGCTGTGCTACTGATAAGCACTGCCTGGTACTCTATATCTCTCTGCTTCCAGCTGGAGGATCATGCTGTGCTACTGATAAGCACTGCCTGGTACTCTATATCTCTCTGCTTCCAGATGGAGGATCATGCTGCTGATAAGCACTGCCTGATACTCTATATCTCTCTGCTTCCAGCTGGAGGATCATGCTGTGCTACTGATAAGCACTGCCTGGTACTCTATATCTCTCTGCTTCCAGCTGGAGGATCATTCTGTTGATAAGCACTGCCTGGTACTATATTTCTCTCTGCTTCCAGCTGGAGGATCATGCTGCTGATTAGCACTGCCTGGTACTCTATTTCTCTCTGCTTCCAGATGGAGGATCATGCTGCTGATAAGCACTGCCTGGTACTCTATTTCTCTCTGCTTCCAGCTGGAGGATCATGCTGTGCTGCTGATAAGCACTGCCTGGTACTCTATTTCTCTCTGCTTCCAGCTGGAGGATCATGCTGCTGATAAGCACTGCCTGGTACTCTATTTCTCTCTGCTTCCAGCTGGAGGATCATGCTGTGCTGCTGATAAGCACTGCCTGGTACTCTATTTCTCTCTGCTTCCAGCTGGAGGATCTGTGCTGCTGATAAGCACTGCCTGGTACTCTATTTCTCTCTTCTTCCAGCTGGAGGATCTGTGCTGCTGATAAGCACTGCCTGGTACTCTATTTCTCTCTGCTTCAAGCTGGAGGATCATGCTGCTGATAAGCACTGCCTGGTACTCTATTTCTCTCTGCTTCCAGCTGGAGGATCATGCAGCTGATAAGCACTGCCTGGTACTCTATATCTATCTGCTGCCAGCTGGAGGATCATGCTGTGCTGCTGATAAGCACTGCCTGGTACTCTATTTCTCTCTGCTTCCAGATGGAGGATCATGCTGCTGATAAGCACTGCCTGGTACTCTATTTCTCTCTGCTTCCAGCTGGAGGATCATGCTGTGCTGCTGATAAGCACTGCCTGGTACTCTATTTCTCTCTGCTTCCAGCTGGAGGATCTGTGCTGCTGATAAGCACTGCCTGGTACTCTATTTCTCTCTTCTTCCAGCTGGAGGATCTGTGCTGCTGATAAGCACTGCCTGGTACTCTATTTCTCTCTGCTTCAAGCTGGAGGATCATGCTGCTGATAAGCACTGCCTGGTACTCTATTTCTCTCTGCTTCCCGCTGGAGGATCATGCAGCTGATAAGCACTGCCTGGTACTCTATATCTATCTGCTGCCAGCTGGAGGATCATGCTGTGCTGCTGATAAGCACTGCCTGGTACTCTATTTCTCTCTGCTTCCAGATGGAGGATCATGCTGCTGATAAGCACTGCCTGGTACTCTATTTCTCTCTGCTTCCAGCTGGAGGATCATGCTGTGCTGCTGATAAGCACTCCCTGGTACTCTATTTCTCTCTGCTTCCAGATGGAGGATCATTCTGCTGATAAGCACTGCCTGGTACTCTATTTCTCTCTGCTTCCAGGTGGAGGATCATGCTGTGCTGCTGATAAGCACTGCCTGGTACTCTATTTCTCTCTGCTTCCAGATGGAGGATCATGCTGCTGATAAGCACTGCCTGGTACTCTATTTCTCTCTGCTTCCAGCTGGAGGATCATGCTGTGCTGCTGATAAGCACTGCCTGGTACTCTATTTCTCTCTGCTTCCAGATGGAGGATCATGCTGCTGATAAGCACTGCCTGATACTCTATTTCTCTCTGCTTCCAGCTGGAGGATCATGCTGTGCTGCTGATAAGCACTGCCTGGTACTCTATATCTCTCTGCTTCAAGCTGGAGGATCATTCTGTTGATAAGCACTGCCTGGTACTCTATTTCTCTCTACTTCCAGCTGGAGGATCATGCTGCTGATAAGCACTGCCTGGTACTCTATTTCTCTCTGCTTCCAGCTGGAGGATCTGTGCTGCTGATAAGCACTGCCTGGTACTCTATTTCTCCCTGCTTCCAGCTGGAGGATCTGTGTTGCTGATAAGCACTGCCTGGTACTCTATTTCTCTCTGCTTCCAGCTGGAGGATCATGCTGCTGATGAGCACTGCCTGGTACTCTATTTCTCTCTGCTTCCAGCTGGAGGATCATGCTGTGCTACTGATAAGCACTGCCTGCTACTCTATTTCTCTCTGCTTCCAGCTGGAGGATCATGCTGTGCTGCTGATAAGCACTGCCTGGTACTCTATTTCTCTCTGCTTCCAAATGGAGGATCATGCTGCTGATAAGCACTGCCTGGTACTCTATTTCTCTCTGCTTCCAGCTGGAGGATCATGCTGTGCTGCTGATAAGCACTGCCTGGTACTCTATTTCTCTCTGCTTCCAGCTGGAGGATCATGCTGCTGATAAGCACTGCCTGGTACTCTATTTCTCTCTGCTTCCAGCTGGAGGATCATGCTGTGCTGCTGATAAGCACTGCCTGGTACTCTATTTCTCTCTGCTTCCAGCTGGAGGATCATGCTGTGCTGCTGATAAGCACTGCCTGGTACTCTATTTCTCTCTTCTTCCAGCTGGAGGATCTGTGCTGCTGATAAGCACTGCCTGGTACTCTATTTCTCTCTGCTTCAAGCTGGAGGATCATGCTGCTGATAAGCACTGCCTGGTACTCTATTTCTCTCTGCTTCCAGCTGGAGGATCATGCAGCTGATAAGCACTGCCTGGTACTCTATATCTCTCTGCTGCCAGCTGGAGGATCATGCTGTGCTGCTGATAAGCACTGCCTGGTACTCTATTTCTCTCTGCTTCCAGCTGGAGGATCATGCTGTGCTGCTGATAAGCACTGCCTGTTACTCTATTTCTCTCTGCTTCCAGCTGGAGGATCTGTGCTGCTGATAAGCACTGCCTGGTACTATATTTCTCTCTGCTTCCAGCTGGAGGATCATACTGCTGATAAGCACTGCCTGGTATTCTATTTCTCTCTGCTTCCAGCTGGAGGATCATGCTGTGCTGCTGATAAGCACTGCCTGGTACTCTATTTCTCTCTTCTTCCAGCTGGAGGATATGTGCTGCTGATAAGCACTGCCTGGTCCTATATTTCTCTCTGCTTCCAGCTGGAGGATCATACTGCTGATAAGCACTGCCTGGTACTCTATTTCTCTCTGCTTCCAGTTGGAGGATCATGCTGTGCTGCTGATAAGCACTGCCTGGTACTCTATTTCTCTCTGCTTCCAGCTGGAGGATCATGCTGCTGATAAGCACTGCCTGGTACTCTATTTCTCTCTGCTTCCAGCTGGAGGATCTGTGCTGCTGATAAGCACTGCCTGGTACTCTATTTCTCTCTGCTTCAAGCTGGAGGATCATGCTGCTGATAAGCACTGCCTGGTACTCTATATCTCTCTGCTGCCAGCTGGAGTATCATGCTGTGCTGCTGATAAGCACTGCCTGGTACTCTATTTCTCTCTGCTTCCAGCTGGAGGATCATGCTGCTGATAAGCACTGCCTGGTACTCTATTTCTCTCTGCTTCCAGCTGGAGGATCATGCTGCTGATAAGCACTGCCTGGTACTCTATATCTCTCTGCTTCCAGCTGGAGGATCATGCTGCTGATAAGCACTGCCTGGTACTCTATTTCTCTCTGCTTCAAGCTGGAGGATCATGCTGCTGATAAGCACTGCCTGGTACTCTATTTCTCTCTGCTTCCAGCTGGAGAATCATCCTGCTGATAAGCACTGCCTGGTACTCTATTTCTCTCTGCTTCAAGCTGGAGGATCATGCTGCTGATAAGCACTGCCTGGTACTCTATTTCTCTCTGCTTCCAGCTGGAGGATCATGCAGCTGATAAGCACTGCCTGGTACTCTATATCTATCTGCTGCCAGCTGGAGGATCATGCTGTGCTGCTGATAAGCACTGCCTGGTACTCTATTTCTCTCTGCTTCCAGATGGAGGATCATGCTGCTGATAAGCACTGCCTGGTACTCTATTTCTCTCTGCTTACAGCTGGAGGATCATGCTGTGCTGCTGATAAGCACTGCCTGGTACTCTATTTCTCTCTGCTTCCAGCTGGAGGATCTGTGCTGCTGATAAGCACTGCCTGGTACTCTATTTCTCTCTTCTTCCAGCTGGAGGATCTGTGCTGCTGATAAGCACTGCCTGGTACTCTATTTCTCTCTGCTTCAAGCTGGAGGATCATGCTGCTGATAAGCACTGCCTGGTACTCTATTTCTCTCTGCTTCCCGCTGGAGGATCATGCAGCTGATAAGCACTGCCTGGTACTCTATATCTATCTGCTGCCAGCTGGAGGATCATGCTGTGCTGCTGATAAGCACTGCCTGGTACTCTATTTCTCTCTGCTTCCAGATGGAGGATCATGCTGCTGATAAGCACTGCCTGGTACTCTATTTCTCTCTGCTTCCAGCTGGAGGATCATGCTGTGCTGCTGATAAGCACTCCCTGGTACTCTATTTCTCTCTGCTTCCAGATGGAGGATCATTCTGCTGATAAGCACTGCCTGGTACTCTATTTCTCTCTGCTTCCAGGTGGAGGATCATGCTGTGCTGCTGATAAGCACTGCCTGGTACTCTATTTCTCTCTGCTTCCAGATGGAGGATCATGCTGCTGATAAGCACTGCCTGGTACTCTATTTCTCTCTGCTTCCAGCTGGAGGATCATGCTGTGCTGCTGATAAGCACTGCCTGGTACTCTATTTCTCTCTGCTTCCAGATGGAGGATCATGCTGCTGATAAGCACTGCCTGATACTCTATTTCTCTCTGCTTCCAGCTGGAGGATCATGCTGTGCTGCTGATAAGCACTGCCTGGTACTCTATATCTCTCTGCTTCAAGCTGGAGGATCATTCTGTTGATAAGCACTGCCTGGTACTCTATTTCTCTCTACTTCCAGCTGGAGGATCATGCTGCTGATAAGCACTGCCTGGTACTCTATTTCTCTCTGCTTCCAGCTGGAGGATCTGTGCTGCTGATAAGCACTGCCTGGTACTCTATTTCTCCCTGCTTCCAGCTGGAGGATCTGTGTTGCTGATAAGCACTGCCTGGTACTCTATTTCTCTCTGCTTCCAGCTGGAGGATCATGCTGCTGATGAGCACTGCCTGGTACTCTATTTCTCTCTGCTTCCAGCTGGAGGATCATGCTGTGCTACTGATAAGCACTGCCTGCTACTCTATTTCTCTCTGCTTCCAGCTGGAGGATCATGCTGTGCTGCTGATAAGCACTGCCTGGTACTCTATTTCTCTCTGCTTCCAAATGGAGGATCATGCTGCTGATAAGCACTGCCTGGTACTCTATTTCTCTCTGCTTCCAGCTGGAGGATCATGCTGTGCTGCTGATAAGCACTGCCTGGTACTCTATTTCTCTCTGCTTCCAGCTGGAGGATCATGCTGCTGATAAGCACTGCCTGGTACTCTATTTCTCTCTGCTTCCAGCTGGAGGATCATGCTGTGCTGCTGATAAGCACTGCCTGGTACTCTATTTCTCTCTGCTTCCAGCTGGAGGATCATGCTGTGCTGCTGATAAGCACTGCCTGGTACTCTATTTCTCTCTTCTTCCAGCTGGAGGATCTGTGCTGCTGATAAGCACTGCCTGGTACTCTATTTCTCTCTGCTTCAAGCTGGAGGATCATGCTGCTGATAAGCACTGCCTGGTACTCTATTTCTCTCTGCTTCCAGCTGGAGGATCATGCAGCTGATAAGCACTGCCTGGTACTCTATATCTCTCTGCTGCCAGCTGGAGGATCATGCTGTGCTGCTGATAAGCACTGCCTGGTACTCTATTTCTCTCTGCTTCCAGCTGGAGGATCATGCTGTGCTGCTGATAAGCACAACCTGTTACTCTATTTCTCTCTGCTTCCAGCTGGAGGATCTGTGCTGCTGATAAGCACTGCCTGGTACTATATTTCTCTCTGCTTCCAGCTGGAGGATCATACTGCTGATAAGCACTGCCTGGTATTC
>NC_068444.1:10614569-10617069 GCF_023373465.1 Oncorhynchus keta
AGGCAGATGAAGAATCAATCTACATTTTATGGACTGTTAGAGTATTTATCTGATCAATATGTCAGTGTACTATGTCTGTTTGTAACAGTGTGTTAAATGTGAACACGTGATTGTATTATAAATTGTATTTTAATGTTTAAGGACTCTTGGAAGATTATTCCCAATGAGGACTAAGAGAGATCATAATCAAATAAAATCTCTCTCGGTCTCTGTATCGCCCTTTTTCTCAATTCAATTTAAGGGCGTTATTGGCATGGGAAACATATGTTAACTTTGCTGAAGCAAGTGAAAACATCTCTCTCTCTCTCTCTCTCTCTCTCTCTCTCTCTCTCTCTCTCTCTCTCTCTCTCTCTCTCTCTCTCTCTCTCTTCCTCTCTCTCTCTCTCTCTCTCTCTCTCTTCCTCTCTCCTCTCTCTCTCTTCCTTCCTCTCTCTCTCTCTTCCTCTCTCCCTCTCAAATTCAAATTCAAGCTGCTTTATTGGCATGAAAAATATTGTTCAATTCAATTCAGTTCAATTCAAGGGCCTTATTGGCATGGGAAACATGTATTAACATTGCCAAAGCAAGTGAGGTAGATAATATATAAAGTGAAATAAACAATAAAAATTAACAGTAGACATCACACATACAGAAGTTTCAAAACAATAAAGACATTACAAATGTCATATTATGTATATATATATATATACAGTGTTTTAACAATGTACAAATGGTAAAGGACACAAGATAAAATAAATAAGCATAGATATGGGTTGTATTTACAATGGTGTGTGTTCTTCACTGGTTGCCCTTTTCTCGTGGCAACAGGTCACAAATATTGCTGCTTTGATGGCACACTGTGGAATTTCACCCAGTAGATATGGGAGTTTTTCAAAATTGGATTTGTTTTTGAATTCTTTGTGGATCTGTGTAATCTGAGGGAAATATGTCTCTCTAATATGGTCATACATTGGGCAGGAGGTTAGGAAGTGCAGCTCAGTTTCCACCTCATTTTGTTCTCAATAGCAAGACTATGCTCGCTGAGTCTGTACATAGTCAAAGCTTTCCTTAAGTTTGGGTCAGTCACAGTGGTCAGGTATTCTGCCGCTGTGTACTCTTTGTGTAGGGCCAAATAGCATTCTAGTTTGCTCTGTTTTTTTGTTAATTCTTTCCAATGTGTCAAGTAATTATCTTTTTGTTTTCTCGTGATTTGGTTGGGTCTAATTGTGCTGCTGTCCTGGGACTCTGTAGGTTGTGTTTGTGAACAGAGCCCCAGGACCAGCTTGCTTAGGGGACTCTTCTCCAGGTTCATCTCTCTGTAGGTGATGGCTTTGTTATGGAAGGTTTGGGAATCGCTTCCTTTTAGGTGGTTATAGAATTTAACAGCTCTTTTCTGGATTTTGATAATTAGTGGGTATCGGCCTAATTCTGCTCTGCATGCATTATTTGGTGTTTTACGTTGTACACTGAGGATATTTTTGCAGAATTCTGCATGCAGAGTCTCAATTTGGTGTTTGTCCCATTTTGTGAAGTCTTGGTTGGTGAGCGGACCCCAGACCTCACAACCATAAAGGGCAATGGGCTCTATGACTTATTCAAGTATTTTTAGCCAAATCCTAATTGGTATGTTGAAATGTATGTTCCTTTTGATGGCATAGAAGGCCCTTCTTGCCTTGTCTCTCAGATCGTTCACAGCTTTGTGGAAGTTACCTGTGGCGCTGATGTTTAGGCCAAGGTATGTATAGTTTTTTGTGTGCTCTAGGGCAACAGTGTCTAGATGGAATTTGTATTTGTGGTCCTGGTGACTGGACCTTTTTTGGAACACCATTATTTTGGTCTTACTGAGATTTACTGTCAGGGCCCAGGTCTGACAGAATCTGTGCATAAGATCTAGGTGCTGCTGTAGGCCCTCCTTGGTTGGTGACAGAAGTACCAGATCATCAGCAAACAGTAGACATTTCACTTCGGATTCTAGTAGGGTGAGGCCGGGTGCTGCAGACTTTTCTAGTGCCCGCGCCAGTTCGTTGATATATATGTTGAAGAGGGTGGGGCTTAAGCTGCATCCCTGTCTAACCCCACGACCCTGTGTGAAGAAATTTGTGTTTTTTGCCAATTTTAACCGCACACTTGTTGTTTGTGTACATGGATTTTATGATGTCGTATGTTTTACCCCCAACACCACTTTCCATCAGTTTGTATAGCAGACCCTCATGCCAAATTGAGTCAAAGGCTTTTTTGAAATCAACAAAGCATGAGAAGACTTTGCCTTTGTTTTGGTTTGTTTGGTTGTCAATTAGGGTGTGCAGGGTGAATACATGGTCTGTTGTACGGTAATTTGGTAAAAAGCCAATTTGACATTTGCTCAGTACATTGTTTTCATTGAGGAAGTGTACGAGTCTGCTGTTAATGATATTGCAGAGGATTTTCCCAAGGTTACTGTTGACGCATATTCCACGGTAGTTATTGGGGTCAAATTTGTCTCCATTTTTGTGGATTGGGGTGATCAGTCCTTGGTTCCAAA
>NC_068444.1:10622069-10659569 GCF_023373465.1 Oncorhynchus keta
CTGAGGTTTTGAGGGAAGGTGCAACTGGTATTCTGACTGCAGGAATGTCCACCGGAGCTGTTGCCAGAGAATTGAATGTTAATTTCTCTACCATAAGTCTCCTCCAATGTCGTTTTAGAGAATTTGGCAGTACATCCAACCGGCCTGACAACCACAGACCACGTGTAACCACGCCAGCCCATGACCTTTACATCTGGCTCCTTCAAACATTTTGAGGAAAACGATTACCAAAAAAAAACATTTTTTACGAAACTTAAATAGCTGAAGTGAGCAGTACCATCTTCATATGAGTAATACAAATGCAGTTTTTTTTAGTAAGCTATTCATAAATGTAACGCCCCCACTAAGCCACGCCTCCAATAATTTTCCAGTGGGTGTTGCCTATTCGATTGAATTGTAGAGTTACTACCCATGAGCCCATGGGCCATGACCGTATTTGTTAGTGACAGAGACATGATTGTTGAATTCACTCATTTTCAGACCTCATTTTCAGTTCTTAGGTCGAATATTATTATTATAATTGAACCATTGCATATATCATAAGCCTCATACAGTGGCTTGAAACGTATAGTTTTACAGGCCATTTCAGGCCTGCAAGTAGGGTTGCAAACTTCCACAAACCTTCCAATTTTTCCCACAGTAATCTTCCAACCAGGATTTCTGGAAAACCTGGGAAATTGAACTGAATTTTGCAACCCTAATTGTTATGCTGGCTTGCAAAATGTGTAATTCCTATTGGTATCTAGCCAACGTTTAAGCTATTCAACAGTTGAAATGTGTAATTCCTATTGGTATCTAGCCAGCGTTTAAGCTATTCAACAGTTGAGATGTGTAATTCCTATTGGTATATAGCCAACATTTAAGCTATTCAACAGTTGAAATGTGTAATTCCTATTGGTATCTAGCCAACGTTTAAGCTATTCAACAGTTGAGATGTGTAATTCCTATTGGTATCTAGCCAGCGTTTAAGCTATTCAACAGTTGAAATGTGTAATTCCTATTGGTATATAGCCAACGTTTAAGCTATTCAACAGTTGAAATGTGTAATTCCTATTGGTATCTAGCCAACGTTTAAGCTATTCAACAGTTGAAATGTGTAATTCCTATTGGTAGCTAGCCAGCGTTTAAGCTATTCAACAGTTGAAATGTGTAATTCCTATTGGTATATAGCCAACGTTTAAGCTATTCAACAGTTGAAATGTGTAATTCCTAATGGTATCTAGCCAACGTTTAAGCTATTCAACAGTTGAAATGTGTAATTCCTATTCGTATCTAGCCAGCGTTTAAGCTATTCAACAGTTGAAATGTGTAATTCCTATTGGTATCTAGCCAACGTTTAAGCTATTCAACAGTTGAAATGTGTAATTCCTATTGGTATAGGAATTAGAACAGGGCTCCGGGCAGCCGAGCGGAAATGGAGGAAAACTCGCCTCCCTGCGGACCTGGCATCCTTTCACTCCCTCCTCTCTACATTTTCCTCCTCTGTCTCTGCTGCTAAAGCCACTTTCTACCATTCTGAATTCCAAGCATCTGCCTCTAACCCTAGGAAGCTCTTTGCCACCTTCTCCTCCCTCCTGAATCCCCCCCCCCCCCCTCCCTCCTCCCTCTCTGCAGATGACTTCGTCAACCATTTTGAAAAGAAGGTCGATGACATCCGATCCTCGTTTGCTAAGTCAAACGACACCGCTGGTTCTGCTCACACTGCCCTACCCTATGCTCTGACCTCTTTCTCCCCTCTCTCTCCAGATGAAATCTCGCGTCTTGTGACGGCCGGCCGCCCAACAACCTGCCCGCTTGACCCTATCCCCTCCTCTCTTCTCCAGACCATTTCCGGAGACCTTCTCCCTTACCTCACCTCGCTCATCAACTCATCCCTGACCGCTGGCTACGTCCCTCCCGTCTTCAAGAGAGCGAGAGTTGCACCCCTTCTGAAAAAACCTACAATCGATCCCTCCGATGTCAACAACTACAGACCAGTATCCCTTCTCTCTTTTCTCTCCAAAACTCTTGAGCGTGCCGTCCTTGGCCAGCTCTACCGCTATCTCTCTCAGAATGACCTTCTTGATCCAAATCAGTCAGGTTTCAAGACTAGTCATTCAACTGAGACTGCTCTTCTCTGTATCACGGAGGCGCTCCGCACTGCTAAAGCTAACTCTCTCTCCTCTGCTCTCATCCTTCTATACCTATCGGCTGCCTTCGATACTGTGAACCATCAGATCCTCCTCTCCACCCTCTCCGAGTTGGGCATCTCCGGCGCGGCCCACGCTTGGATTGCGTCCTACCTGACAGGTCGCTCCTACCAGGTGGCGTGGCGAGAATCTGTCTCCTCACCACGCGCTCTCACCACTGGTGTCCCCCAGGGCTCTGTTCTAGGCCCTCTCTTATTCTCGCTATACACCAAGTCACTTGGCTCTGTCATAACCTCACATGGTCTCTCCTATCATTGCTATGCAGACGACACACAATTAATCTTCTCCTTTCCCCCTTCTGATGACCAGGTGGCGAATCGCATCTCTGCATGTCTGGCAGACATATCAGTGTGGATGACGGATCACCACCTCAAGCTGAACCTCAGCAAGACGGAGCTCCTCTTCCTCCCGGGGAAGGACTGCCCGTTCTATGATCTCGCCATCACGGTTGACAACTCCATTGTGTCCTCCTCCCAGAGCGCTAAGAACCTTGGCGTGATCCTGGACAACACCCTGACGTTCTCAACTAACATCAAGGCGGTGTCCCGTTCCTGTAGGTTCATGCTCTACAACATCCGCAGAGTACGACCCTGCCTCACACAGGAAGCGGCGCAGGTCCTAATCCAGGCACTTGTCATCTCCCGTCTTGATTACTGCAACTCGCTGTTGGCTGGGCTCCTGCCTGTGCCATTAAACCCCTACAACTCATCCAGAACGCCGCAGCCCGTCTGGTGTTCAACCTTCCCAAGTTCTCTCACGTCACCCCGCTCCTCCGCTCTCTCCACTGGCTTCCAGTTGAAGCTCGCATCCGCTACAAGACCATGGTGCTCGCCTACGGAGCTGTGAGGGAACGGCACCTCAGTACCTCCAGGCTCTGATCAGGCCCTACACCCAAACAAGGGCACTGCGTTCATCCACCTCTGGCCTGCTCGCCTCCCTACCACTGAGGAAGTACAGTTCCCGCTCAGCCCAGTCAAAACTGTTCGCTGCTCTGGCCCCCAATGGTGGAACAAACTCCCTCACGACGCCAGGACAGCGGAGTCAATCACCACCTTCCGGAGACACCTGAAACCCCACCTCTTCAAGGAATACCTAGGATAGGGTAAGTAAGGGTAAGTAATCCTTCTCACCCCCCCCAAGCATACTTCCGAAGTTGTGGCAAAATGGCTAAAAGACAACAAAGTCAAGGTATTGGAGTGTCCATCACAAAGCCCTGACCTCAATCCTATGGAACATTTGTGGGCAGAACTGAAAATGTGTGTGTGAGCAAGGAGGCCTACAAACCTGACTCAGTTACACCAGCTCTGTCAGGAGGAACGGGCCAAAATTCACCCAACTTATTGTGGAAGGCTCCCGAAACGTTTGACCCAAGTTAAACAATTTACAGGCAATGCTACCAAATACTAATTGAGTGTATGTAAACTTCTGACCCACTGGGAACATGATGAAAGAGATAAAAGCTGAAATAAATAATTATCTCTACTATTATTCTGGCATTTCACATTCTGTATGTAAACTTCCGAGTTCAACTGTAGTAACACCCATCAGAACAGCCTCAATTCGTCAGGCCAGGGACTCCACGATGTGTCGTTCCACAGAGATGCTGGCCCATGTTGACTCCAATGCTTCCCACACGATGTGTCGTTCCACAGAGATGCTGGCCCATGTTGACTCCAATGCTTCCCACACGATGTGTCGTTCCACAGAGATGCTGGCCCATGTTGACTCCAATGCTTCCCACACGATGTGTCGTTCCACAGAGATGCTGGCCCATGTTGACTCCAATGCTTCCCACACGATGTGTCGTTCCACAGAGATGCTGGCCCATGTTGACTCAATGCTTCCCACACGATGTGCCGTTCCACAGAGACGCTGGCCCATGTTGACTCCAATGCTTCCCACACGATGTGTCGTTCCACAGAGATGCTGGCCCATGTTGACTCCTATGCTTCCCACACGATGTGTCGTTCCACAGAGATGCTGGCCCATGTTGACTCAATGCTTCCCACACGATGTGTCGTTCCACAGAGATGCTGGCCCATGTTGACTCCAATGCTTCCCACACGATGTGCCGTTCCACAGAGACGCTGGCCCATGTTGACTCAATGCTTCCCACACGATGTGCCGTTCCACAGAGATGCTGGCCCATGTTGACTCCTATGCTTCCCACACGATGTGCCGTTCCACAGAGACGCTGGCCCATGTTGACTCCAATGCTTCCCACACGATGTGCCGTTCCACAGAGATGCTGGCCCATGTTGACTCCTATGCTTCCCACACGATGTGCCGTTCCACAGAGATGCTGGCCCATGTTGACTCAATGCTTCCCACACTATGTGCCGTTCCACAGAGATGCTGGCCCATGTTGACTCCAATGCTTCCCACACGATGTGTCGTTCCACAGAGATGCTGGCCCATGGTGACTCCTATGCTTCCCACACGATGTGCCGTTCCACAGAGATGCTGGCCCATGTTGACTCCTATGCTTCCCACACGATGTGTCGTTCCACAGAGATGCTGGCCCATGTTGACTGCAATGCTTCCCACACGATGTGCCGTTCCACAGAGATGCTGGCCCATGTTGACTCCTATGCTTCCCACACGATGTGTCGTTCCACAGAGATGCTGGCCCATGTTGATTCCTATGCTTCCCACACGATGTGCCGTTCCACAGAGATGCTGGCCCATGTTGACTCCTATGCTTCCCACACGATGTGTCGTTCCACAGAGATGCTGGCCCATGTTGACTCCAATGCTTCCCACACGATGTGTCGTTCCACAGAGATGCTGGCCCATGTCGACTCAATGCTTCCCACACGATGTGTCGTTCCACAGAGATGCTGGCCCATGTTGACTCAATGCTTCCCACACGATGTGTCGTTCCACAGAGATGCTGGCCCATGTTGACTCCAATGCTTCCCACACGATGTGCCGTTCCACAGAGATGCTGGCCCATGTTGACTCCTATGCTTCCCACACGATGTGTCGTTCCACAGAGATGCTGGCCCATGTTGACTCCAATGCTTCCCACACGATGTGCCGTTCCACAGAGACGCTGGCCCATGTTGACTCCAATGCTTCCCACACGATGTGTCGTTCCACAGAGATGCTGGCCCATGTTGACTCCTATGCTTCCCACACGATGTGTCGTTCCACAGAGATGCTGGCCCATGTTGACTCCAATGCTTCCCACACGATGTGTCGTTCCACAGAGATGCTGGCCCATGTTGACTCCAATGCTTCCCACACGATGTGCCGTTCCACAGAGACGCTGGCCCATGTTGACTCCAATGCTTCCCACACGATGTGCCGTTCCACAGAGATGCTGGCCCATGTTGACTCCTATGCTTCCCACACGATGTGCCGTTCCACAGAGACGCTGGCCCATGTTGACTCCAATGCTTCCCACACGATGTGCCGTTCCACAGAGATGCTGGCCCATGTTGACTCCTATGCTTCCCACACGATGTGTCGTTCCACAGAGATGCTGGCCCATGTTGACTCCAATGCTTCCCACACGATGTGCCGTTCCACAGAGATGCTGGCCCATGTTGACTCCAATGCTTCCCACACGATGTGTCGTTCCACAGAGATGCTGGCCCATGTTGACTCCAATGCTTCCCACACGATGTGCCATTCCACAGAGATGCTGGCCCATGTTGACTCCTATGCTTCCCACACGATGTGTCGTTCCACAGAGATGCTGGCCCATGTTGACTGCAATGCTTCCCACACGATGTGCCGTTCCACAGAGATGCTGGCCCAAGTTGACTCCTATGCTTCCCACACGATGTGTCGTTCCACAGAGATGCTGGCCCATGTTGATTCCTATGCTTCCCACATGTGCCGTTCCACAGAGATGCTGGCCCATGTTGACTCCTATGCTTCCCACACGATGTGTCGTTCCACAGAGATGCTGGCCCATGTTGACTCAATGCTTCCCACACGATGTGTCGTTCCACAGAGATGCTGGCCGATGTCGACTCAATGCTTCCCACACGATGTGTCGTTCCACAGAGATGCTGGCCCATGTTGACTCCAATGCTTCCCACACGATGTGTCGTTCCACAGAGATGCTGGCCCATGTTGACTCAATGCTTCCCACACGATGTGTCGTTCCACAGAGATGCTGGCCCATGTTGACTCCTATGCTTCCCACACGATGTGTCGTTCCACAGAGATGCTGGCCCATGTTGACTCCAATGCTTCCCACACGATGTGCCGTTCCACAGAGACGCTGGCCCATGTTGACTCAATGCTTCCCACACGATGTGTCGTTCCACAGAGATGCTGGCCCATGTTGACTCCTATGCTTCCCACACGATGTGTCGTTCCACAGAGATGCTGGCCCATGTTGACTCAATGCTTCCCACACGATGTGTCGTTCCACAGAGATGCTGGCCCATGTTGACTCAATGCTTCCCACACGATGTGCCGTTCCACAGAGACGCTGGCCCATGTTGACTCAATGCTTCCCACACGATGTGCCGTTCCACAGAGATGCTGGCCCATGTTGACTCCTATGCTTCCCACACGATGTGCCGTTCCACAGAGACACTGGCCCATGTTGACTCAATGCTTCCCACACGATGTGCCGTTCCACAGAGATGCTGGCCCATGTTGACTCCTATGCTTCCCACACGATGTGTCGTTCCACAGAGATGCTGGCCCATGTTGACTCAATGCTTCCCACACTATGTGCCGTTCCACAGAGATGCTGGCCCATGTTGACTCAATGCTTCCCACACGATGTGTCGTTCCACAGAGATGCTGGCCCATGGTGACTCTATGCTTCCCACACGATGTGCCGTTCCACAGAGATGCTGGCCCATGTTGACTCCTATGCTTCCCACACGATGTGTCGTTCCACAGAGATGCTGGCCCATGTTGACTCAATGCTTCCCACACGATGTGCCGTTCCACAGAGATGCTGGCCCATGTTGACTCCTATGCTTCCCACACGATGTGTCGTTCCACAGAGATGCTGGCCCATGGTGACTCCTATGCTTCCCACACGATGTGCCGTTCCACAGAGATGCTGGTCCATGTTGATTCCTATGCTTCCCACACGATGTGCCGTTCCACAGAGATGCTGGCCCATGTTGACTCCTATGCTTCCCACACGATGTGTCGTTCCACAGAGATGCTGGCCCATGTTGACTCAATGCTTCCCACACGATGTGTCGTTCCACAGAGATGCTGGCCCATGTTGACTCCAATGCTTCCCACACGATGTGCCGTTCCACAGAGATGCTGGCCCATGTTGACTCTATGCTTCCCACACGATGTGCCGTTCCACAGAGATGCTGGCCCATGTTGACTCCTATGCTTCCCACATGATGTGTCGTTCCACAGAGATGCTGGCCCATGTCGACTCAATGCTTCCCACACGATGTGCCGTTCCACAGAGATGCTGGCCCATGTTGACTCCTATGCTTCCCACACGATGTGTCGTTCCACAGAGATGCTGGCCCATGTTGACTCCAATGCTTCCCACACGATGTGTCATTCCACAGAGACGCTGGCCCATGTTGACTCAATGCTTCCCACACGATGTGTCGTTCCACAGAGATGCTGGCCCATGTTGACTCCTATGCTTCCCACACGATGTGTCGTTCCACAGAGATGCTGGCCCATGTTGACTCAATGCTTCCCACACTATGTGCCGTTCCACAGAGATGCTGGCCCATGTTGACTCAATGCTTCCCACACGATGTGTCGTTCCACAGAGATGCTGGCCCATGGTGACTCCTATGCTTCCCACACGATGTGCCGTTCCACAGAGATGCTGGCCCATGTTGACTCCTATGCTTCCCACACGATGTGTCGTTCCACAGAGATGCTGGCCCATGTTGACTCAATGCTTCCCACACGATGTGCCGTTCCACAGAGATGCTGGCCCATGTTGACTCCTATGCTTCCCACACGATGTGTCGTTCCACAGAGATGCTGGCCCATGTTGATTCCTATGCTTCCCACACGATGTGCCGTTCCACAGAGATGCTGGCCCATGTTGACTCCTATGCTTCCCACACGATGTGTCGTTCCACAGAGATGCTGGCCCATGTTGACTCAATGCTTCCCACACGATGTGTCGTTCCACAGAGATGCTGGCCCATGTTGACTCAATGCTTCCCACACGATGTGCCGTTCCACAGAGATGCTGGCCCATGTTGACTCCTATGCTTCCCACACGATGTGCCGTTCCACAGAGATGCTGGCCCATGTTGACTCCTATGCTTCCCACACGATGTGTCGTTCCACAGAGATGCTGGCCCATGTTGACTCCAATGCTTCCCACACGATGTGCCGTTCCACAGAGATGCTGGCCCATGTTGACTCCAATGCTTCCCACACGATGTGTCGTTCCACAGAGATGCTGGCCCATGTTGACTCCAATGCTTCCCACACGATGTGTCATTCCACAGAGACGCTGGCCCATGTTGACTCCAATGCTTCCCACACGATGTGCCGTTCCACAGAGATGCTGGCCCATGTTGACTCCTATGCTTCCCACACGATGTGTCGTTCCACAGAGATGCTGGCCCATGTCGACTCAATGCTTCCCCACACGATGTGCCGTTCCACAGAGATGCTGGCCCATGTTGACTCCTATGCTTCCCACACGATGTGCCGTTCCACAGAGATGCTGGCCCATGTTGACTCCTATGCTTCCCACACGATGTGTCGTTCCACAGAGATGCTGGCCCATGTTGACTCAATGCTTCCCACACGATGTGCCGTTCCACAGAGATGCTGGCCCATGTTGACTCCTATGCTTCCCACACGATGTGCCGTTCCACAGAGATGCTGGCCCATGTTGACTCTATGCTTCCCACACGATGTGTCGTTCCACAGAGATGCTGGCCCATGTCGACTCAATGCTTCCCACACGATGTGCCGTTCCACAGAGATGCTGGCCCATGTTGACTCCTATGCTTCCCACACGATGTGTCGTTCCACAGAGATGCTGGCCCATGTTGACTCCAATGCTTCCCACACGATGTGTCATTCCACAGAGACGCTGGCCCATGTTGACTCCAATGCTTCCCACCACGATGTGTCGTTCCACAGAGATGCTGGCCCATGTTGACTCCTATGCTTCCCACACGATGTGCCGTTCCACAGAGATGCTGGCCCATGTTGACTCCTATGCTTCCCACACGATATGCCGTTCCACAGAGATGCTGGCCCATGTTGACTCCAATGCTTCCCACACGATGTGTCGTTCCACAGAGATGCTGGCCCATGTTGACTCCTATGCTTCCCACACGATGTGTCGTTCCACAGAGACGCTGGCCCATGTTGACTCCAATGCTTCCCTCAGTTGTGTCAAGTTGGCTGGATGTCCTTTGGGTGATGGGCCATTCTTGATACACACGGGAAGCTGTTGAGTGTGAAAAAACAGCAGAGTTGCAGTTCTTGACACACTCAAACCGGTGCGCCTGGCAACTTCTATCATACCCGGTTCACAGGCACTTAAATCTCATGTCTTGCCCATTCACCCTCTGAATGGCACACAAACACAATCCATGTCTCAGTTTTCTCAAGGCTTAAAAGTCCTTCTTTAACTTGTCTCCTCCCCTTCATCTACACTGATTGAAGTACATTTTATTGCTGACATTTAATAAGGGGTCATAGCTTTCACCTGGATTCACCTGGTCAGTCTATGTCATGGAAAGAGCAGGTGTTCATAATGTTTTGTAGACTCAGTGTATATGTTAGTAGTTCAGTGCCAAAAACAAAGTGTTTAGGTTTTGGCATAAAAAAAAATCATCAAAATATTTTCCTGATCTTTCATCTCCCTCTCAGATATAGGATCAACATTTTAAAACAAACTATTTTTTGACGGTCTGTCTTTTTCCATGTATGAATGTGTTATTCAATGTGTTTCTACGGGCGAAGACTGTTAATGATTAAGGCATGCACAATCAGAGGGTTGTTAAGGTATCTCTATAGAATATATATACCATAGAATAGACGCCATTCAGTACAGGTGTGTATAGGACCTTTTTAAGAATAATAATCAAGACCATCTTTTCCTATCATCACAACACCAATACATTCTCAGTACCAATGGTCAGGACACCTCGCATATATTTAATTACCGAAGCTGCGACTGACAATGTTATAGGAATATGCTAGGTACGTTTAGGTCCTACAGCTGGGTCGGGAAGATGGATAAATCAAATCAAATCAAATCAAATTGTATTTGTCACATACACATGGTTAGCAGATGTTAATGCGAGTGTAGCGAAATGCCTGTGCTTCGAGTTCCGACAATGCAGTGATGACCAACAAGTAATCTAACTAACAATTCCAAAACTACTGTCTTATACACAGTGTAAGGGGATAAAGAATATGTAAGAATAAGATGGGATATCTGGAACACAGCCAAGGACCAACATATTTAAAATACAACTTTACCTGCATCCTAAAAGGATCTTGGGGAGTGCGTGTGTGTGTGTGTGTGTGTGTGTGTGTGTGTGTGTGTGTGTGTGTGTGTGTGTGTGTGTGTGTGTGTGTGTGTGTGTGTGTGTGTGTGTGTGTGTGTGTGTGTGTGTGCGTGCGTGCGTGTGTATGTGTGCGTGCGTGCGTGTGTGTGTGTGTGTGTGTGTGTGTGTGTATGTGTGCGTGCGTGCGTGTGTATGTGTGCGTGCGTGCGTGTGTGTGCGTGCATGCTCACGTGCATGCACCTGTGTGTGTGTGTGTGTGTGTGTGTGTGTGTGTGTGTGTGTGTGTGTGTGTGTGTGTGTGTGTGTGTGTGTGTGTGTGTGTGTGTGTGTGTGTGTGTGTGTGTGTGTGTGTGTGTGTGTGTGTGCATGCAGTTAATTGTTAATGACAGGAAATCCCCAACAGGTTTGTGTTAAAAGGCTGTCAGTAGAAACAGGGAACAGCTGCCAACCGCAGGAATGCACAAGTACGACAGCAGTACAAAAGGGTTGTGTGAAATGAGGAAGACACATTTGAGGTGAATCCATTCAATTGGACAACTGACGAGGTATCCCACTTTCCCTTTCCCTACAAAGCACCAGGAAGTTACACCCCACTTCCCCTATAAAGCACCAGGAAGCTACACCCCACTTCCCCTACAAAGCACCAGGAAGCTACACCCCACTTCCCCTACAAAGCACCAAGAAGCTACACCCCACTTCCCCTACAAAGCACCAGGAAGTTACACCCACTTCCCTACAAAGCACCAGGAAGCTACACCCCACTTCCCCTACAAAGCACCAGGAAGCTACACCCCACTTCCCTACAAAGCACCAGGAAGCTACACCTCACTTCCCCTACAAAGCACCAGGAAGTTACACCCACTTCCCCTTTCCCTACAAAGCACCAGGAAGTTACACCCCACTTCCCCTACAAAGCACCAGGAAGCTACACCCCACTTCCCCTACAAAGCACCAGGAAGTTACACCCCACTTCCCCTACAAAGCACCAGGAAGTTACACCCCACTTCCCCTACAAAGCACCAGGAAGCTACACCCCACTTCCCCTACAAAGCACCAGGAAGTTACACCCCACTTCCCCTACAAAGCACCAGGAAGCTACACCCCACTTCCCCTACAAAGCACCAGGAAGTTACACCCCACTTCCCCTACAAAGCACCAGGAAGTTACACCCCACTTCCCCTACAAAGCACCAGGAAGTTACACCCCACTTCCCCTACAAAGCACCAGGAAGTTACACCCCACTTCCCCTACAAAGCACCAGGAAGCTACACCCCACTTCCCCTACAAAGCACCAGGAAGCTACACCCCACTTCCCCTACAAAGCACCAGGAAGCTACACCCCACTTCCCCTTTCCCTACAAAACACCAGGAAGATACACTTTCTAATAATATGGTGCTCTTTGACCCTGAACAATGTAGACACATTTGAACTATCAGATAATTTTGTACAAAATACATCAAACTCAGATAAACTAGAATTATATGCCTGGAGGTTGAGATTCGTATATGAAAAAAGAAATATGCAAATCTTAAATGATATTTAGCGGGGAGATTCTAGAAGATGTTTTAAAAATATATAATAGTGATATTTTCAACATCAAACAAAGTGTGTTTCATTGGTTACTAAAATGACCAACAATATAGAACCAACAACATAAGGGCTAGTATAAATAATAAGGCAACAACAACATAAGGGCTAGTATAAATAATAAGGCAACAACAACATAAGGGCTAGTATAAATAATAAGGCAACAACAACATAAGGGCTAGTATAAATAATAAGGCAACAACAACATAAGGGCTAGTATAAATAATAAGGCAACAACAACATCAAAAACAGCAACAAAATAATAAGTTCTTGAACAACAATATAGGGGTTTCTCCCCATACCAATATATAGCAACCCATTTCTCCCCATACCAATATATAGCAACCCATTTCTCCCCATACCAATATATAGCAACCCATTTCTCCCCATACCAATATATAGCAACCCATTTCTCCCCATACCAATATATAGCAACCCATTTCTCCCCATACCAATATATAGCAACCCATTTCTCCCCATACCAATATATAGCAACCCATTTCTCCCCATACCAATATATAACAACCCATTTCTCCCCATACCAATATATAGCAACCCATTTCTTCCAATACTAATATATAACAACCCATTTCTCCCCATACCAATATATAGCAACCCATTTCTTCCAATACTAATATATAACAACCCATTTCTCCCCATACCAATATATAGCAACCCATTTCTTCCAATACTAATATATAGCAACCCATTTCTTCCAATACTAATATATAACAACCCATTTCTTCCCATACCAATATATAGCAACCCATTTCTTCCCCATACCAATATATAGCAACCCATTTCTTCCAATACCAATATATAGCAACCCATTTCTTCCATACCAATATATAGCAACCCATTTCTTCCCATACCAATATATAGCAACCCATTTCTTCCCATACCAATATATAGCAACCCATTTCTTCCCATACCAATATATAGCAACCCATTTCTTCCCATACCAATATATAGCAACCCATTTCTTCCCATACCAATATATAGCAACCCATTTCTCCCCATACCAATATATAGCAACCCATTTCTTCCCATACCAATATATAGCAACCCATTTCTTCCCATACCAATATATAGCAACCCATTTCTCCCCATACCAATATATAGCAACCCATTTCTTCCAATACTAATATATAAGAACTCATTTCTCCCCATACAAATATATAGCAACCCATTTCTTCCCATACCAATATATAGCAACCCATTTCTTCCCATACCAATATATAGCAACCCATTTCTCCCCATACCAATATATAGCAACCCATTTCTCCCCATACCAATATATAGCAACCCATTTCTTCCCATACCACTCTGACCCTTGGTACAAAAGTAAATCATTCCATACAGTCTATCCTTTGGTACATAATGAACAGTGCATATATCCACTGAGCGACATGGGAGATGTACTCAACAACCACTTAGGGGTAATCTCCTTCTTACTAGTGGCTGCCAGTAACAGATTTAACACGTATTTATTAACAAGTATGTTTCCTTTTGTCAAGGCATCAGGAAGATGACCTGTGTATCGTATTATAGGACGGTGACATGTGTACTACATCAATGGCCGCAATGTCCAGTCAGATAACTGATTAACCCCGAGTTGTCTCATATTTACCTAAATTGGTATATGAAAAGCTCTGAAATTAAAGACTTCATAACCCTTCAAACAAACAGTTACACATTTCTCAATGTTGTGGACATTTTTCCCATGTAGGTCCTGGTCCTACACTTGTGTTTTTCTCAAAGCTGGTGGCTTTGCTTTATGTTATTGAACTGTGGGTAGAAGAATGGATGAATGGCTAGTTAGTAAATCAATCACTAAGCTCCTCACTGCAGACCCATTTTGTGAGCCGTTAATTGGGGGGTAGGACCATTAAGTCAAGAAGCTTGTTCAGTCAGACTCCAGCAAGGTAGACTTTCTTGCCAAATGATTAAGATGTATTTTCTCCTGGTCATTGAATATACTAGCACCTCTTTAGAACACATTATTGGGTGACTTTCAAAAGGGCACTTGAATTAAGCTAAAGCCATCAGAGGTGCCCAATCTGCCAGGGCACAGAGGCCATCTGCCAGGGCACAGAGGCCATCTGCCAGGGCACAGAGGCCATCTGCCAGGGCACAGAGGCCATCTGCCAGGGCACAGAGGCCATCTGCCAGGGCACAGAGGCCATTAAGCAAAAAAGCCAATTAAATTGATTTGAAAACCGAAAAACACTATGTGTAAAGAAAAACACTAGAAAAACATAATTATGTAATTATATATATATAATTATATATATATATAATTATGTTTTTCTTTACACATATATATATATATATATATATATGTATATATATATATATATATAAAATATGTACGCACAAAACAATTTAGGCAAGAGGGATCTTGAGCTAGACTGGGTACCAGTCTCTTTAGCTAATCCTCTGCCTCTACTCCATGTCATGTGCCAAAGTGACGGGCCTTTCTTCCATCTTCAAATATGAACATTCTATCATGAATGAGCTCAAGGAGAACAGTGGATTTGATCTTGATTCAATCACCCTCACAGCTATCCTCCAATCACAACGATTATGTAAATATTGGAACTGTCACTTTTTTTTTCTCTCCACAGACCACATTGGTGTCCTGTTGCTAAGCAGCCATTATTTTGTTTCTCCAGATGAAACCAGTCTGTCAAATGTTCCTACCTCACGTCTAAATTCTCAAACAAAATAAATACTGCAATTTCAACCACAAAACTTATTTGCTTAGATTTTCAAATCAAATCAAATATTTTTGGTAACATACACATATTTAGCAGATGATCCAACAGTGCAGTAGTATCTAACAATTCACAACAATACTCAAATCTAAAAGAAAAATCGTCAAATTAAGTAATATATAAATATTATTGTTATTTTCAACAACCAATGAGCAGCTCCGCAGTTTATCCAGCCCATATTAAACGTTGAGATTGTCAAAAGGCCAGACTCTTTGCCAATGACAAGGAGTGGAATGTTAGTTAAAGAGACTGACACTCAGACTAATCTTGAATCAGGAGGGGATTGAATGTTTCTGCTGTATACAAGAAGCTTGATCTTGACGTCTAGCCACTTAGCTAGCAAGTTAGCAAACCGCATGCATATATATGGAGCCCTGAGCCCTGAGCTGGATCTCATTTATTTTACACATCTACTCACCCAACATACTGCAAGCCCTCTACTCTCTTACCCAAGGATCAATCTCCCCATCGCCTCCAGCTAGTCAGTCTAACTGAAACCACCCGTAAGGCTAAACAACCTCAGAAACCTCCTCTGTAAAATATAGGTGAGGGCTTCCCACAACACACACCAGTTACCAATACAAAACACTTATCCCTCAAGAGAACCTCCCAGGAAACATCTGCCATGTTCGACCTTGCAAAATACATGACACGTTGTGACCTTATGATAGCCAGCCTCACAAGATTTTACGACAAGCCAGAGACAAGCCAGAGACCAGCCAGAGACCAGTCAGAGACAAGCCAGAGACAAGCCAGAGACCAGTCAGAGACAAGCCAGAGACAAGCCAGAGACAAGCCAGAGACCAGTCAGAGACAAGCCAGAGACCAGCCAGAGACCAGCCAGAGACAAGCCAGAGACAAGCCAGAGACCAGCCAGAGACAAGCCAGAGACAAGCCAGAGACAAGCCAGAGACCAGCCAGAGACAAGCCAGAGACAAGCCAGAGACAAGCCAGAGACAAGCCAGAGACACGCCAGAGACAAGCCAGAGACAAGCCAGAGACAAGCCAGAGACAAGCCAGAGAACTATTGGGTTTGGAAGTCTACCTCCTGCAACGCCAGTGAAGGACGAGATCTGAAACTCAGTGAAGAGCTCGACCTGCTGTCTAAGTGGTTTGACCCCGAGTCTTCAGAACATGCCAAAAGAATAAGGTTAGTACCCAGTGCTACGGCGCCCCAGAGGGGATCGAGGCAGCGCTCTTCTTCAAAATCGACAACTTCCAGAGGATTTCAAGCACAGAAAATCAGAGACTTCGAGAGCTTGGAGACCTGATGTTAGAGGTGAAAGCCGCCAAAGCATGGGGAATACTTAACTGGTCTTCCTACCTCGACACTGCGGGATCAATCCCATCGCTGAAAGGCTCCCCATCAGCCTCCAAAAGAAAATGATATCACAAGGATCAAGCTACAAGCAAAGGCATTCTATTGCCTTTCCACCCTTTTCATTGTCATGTTCACTCATCCGTAATGAAGCAAGGATACGCAACGACCCCAGCTTTGCCCTCTCAACATTTAATACGCCTTCGCCAAGATACAGAAACATGAAGGCCTTTGGGCTCCCGAGTGGCGCAGTGGTCTAAGGCACTGCATCTCAGTGCTGGAGGTGTCACTACAGAGATCCAGGTTTGAATCCAGGCTGAATCAAAAACCGGCTGTGAGTGGGAGTCCCATAGGGCGGCGCATAATTGACCCTGCGTCGTCCGGGTTTGGCTGGTGTAGGCTGTCCTTGTAAATAATAATTTGTTCTTAACTGACTTGCCTAGTTGACTAAAAATTACTTCATTTTTTATCTCAGTACACCAGACAAGAGGTAGTTGGGGATGTGGACAGTAGTGCTGAGCGATTAACCAAAATGTTGGTTATTTACTTTTAATCAAGTAATTGACTGATATCGGTCATTTGAATTCCATTTCATTCTGGGTTTTTTTCTCCTTTGAGTTCAATGAGCACATTGGTCAGTTTCTCTAGAGCTAAATCAGATCCAGCCTGAACTGTGCGATGTTGTAGGGAGTTTTAGGTTCCAACAGGCCAATATTTTACATAGTTTAGTGCAATAAAACTCTGTAATTAACTACAATGACCATAATCAATTGCGCATCTACCTGTCCGGTTTGTGTTTATTTTACACCTGGAAGAGACAGAAGAATGCGTGACCACGGAGGGTATCAGGTATCTCTACCTGATAACACACGATCTTAAGTGACTAATAGTTGGTATTCATAGAAGTATTGCCTCGTTTACTTTGAAAAACTACAAAATAGTGATTTTGTCAGACAGCATAGGCAACAGCACTATAGAGATGAGATGATGACTTGGAATGAAATAATTAAGTCATCAAATAAAACTAATTGAATATACACAACAACTGATGTATTGTATTAAAGTAAAATAATGTGAATAAATTATAGTTAATAAGTGATCATCAGTAATGGGCAGTCACTAACATCATGGGACTTTAATTCATCGTTTGATTCAGTGTCGTTACAGCATTCAACCCAAATAATCAAAACCAAAAATTGAAAACCGTGATAGTTAAAAAAAAATGTTTTAACCGAAACGACCGAAACGACCTCAAAAAAAGCAGTATTCGCTCACAGTGTCCCATCCACAAACGCCCCCCTCACAGTGTCCCATTCTCAAACGCCCCCCTCACAGTGTCCCATCCTCAAACGCCCCCCTTACAGTGTCCCATCCACAAACGCACCCCTCTCAGTGTCCCATCCTCAAACGCCCCCAAACGCCCCCTCACAGTGTCCCATCCTCAAACGCCCCCCTCACAGTGTCCCATCCACAAACGCACCCCTCACAGTGTCCCATCCTCAAACGCCCCCCTCACAGTGTCCCATCCTCAAACGCCCCCCTCACAGTGTCCCTATCCAGTCAAACGCCCCCTTACAGTGTCCCATCCTCAAACGCCCCCCTTACAGTGTCCCATCCTCAAACGCCCCCTTACAGTGTCCCATCCTCAAACGCCCCCTTCACAGTGTCCCATCCACAAACGCCCCCCTCACAGTGTCCCATCCTCAAACGCCCCCCTCACAGTGTCCCATCCTCAAACGCCCCCCTCACAGTGTCCCATCCTCAAACGCCCCCCTTACAGTGTCCCATCCTCAAACGCCCCCCTCACAGTGTCCCATCCTCAAACGCCCCTTCACAGTGTCCCATCCACAAACGCCCCCCTCACAGTGTCCCATCCACAAACGCCCATCCACACAGTGTTCCATTCTCAAACGCCCCCCTCACAGTGTCCCATCCTCAAACGCCCCCTTCAAGGTGTCCCATCCTAAAACGCCCCCTCACAGTGTCCCATCCTCAAACGCCCCCTTCACAGTGTCCCATCCACAAACGCCCCCCTCACAGTGTCCCATCCACAAACGCCCCGCTCTCAGTGTCCCATCCTCAAACGCCCCCTCACAGTGTCCCATCCTCAAACGCCCCCCTCACAGTGTCCCATCCTCAAACGCCCCCCTCTCAAGGTGAACAGGGTTAAAGCAGAGGCTTCTGGAGGATCATAAATATTTTCTCAATTAAAATTACATATGATTAAGATGCTGCGCCTCCACATGCCATCAAGCCAAGAGCTGTCATGTCCTCATCCACTGTGCAGAGTGTAACAGTAACCAACATGAGCTGTCATGGCCTCATCCACTGTGCAGTGTAACAGTAACCAACATGAGCTGTCATGGCCTCATCCACTGTGCAGTGTAACAGTAACCAACATGAGCTGTCATGGCCTCATCCACTGTGCAGTGTAACAGTAACCAACATGAGCTGTCATGGCCTCATCCACTGTGCAGAGTGTAACAGTAACCAACATGAGCTGTCATGGCCTCATCCACTGTGCAGTGTAACAGTAACCAACATGAGCTGTCATGGCCTCATCCACCGACCAGCACAAAAACATCCTGTGGCGGACTGCAATAGCATCGAATAGCCCCCGTGATATGCAACTGTTCAGGGAAGTCAGGAACCAATACACGCAGTCAGTCAGGAAAGCTAAGGCCAGCTTCTTCAGGCAGAAGTTTGCATCCTGTAGCTCCAACTCCAAAAGTTCTGGGACACTGTGAAGTCCATGGAGAACAAGAGCACCTCCTCCCAGCTGCCCACTGCACTGAGGCTAGGAAACACGGTCTCCACCGATAAATCCATGATTATCGAAAACTTCAATAAGCACTTCTCAACGGCTGGCCATGCCTTCCGCCTGGCTACTCCAACCTCGGCCAACAGCTCCGCCCCCGTAGTTCCTCACCCAAGCCTCTCCAGGTTCTCCTTTACCCAAATCCAGATAGCAGATGTTCTGAAAGAGCTGCAAAACCTTGACCCGTACAAATCAGCTGGGCTTGACAATCTGGACCCGCTATTTCTGAAACTATCTGCCGCCATTGTCGCAACCCCTATTACCAGCCTGTTCAACCTCTCTTTCATATCGTCTGAGATCCCCAAGGATTGGAAAGCTGCCGCAGTCATCCCCCTCTTCAAAGGGGAGACACCCTGGACCCAAACTGCTATAGACCTATATCCATCCTGCCCTGCCTATCTAAGGTCTTCGAAAGCCAAGTCAACAAACAGGTCACTGACCATCTCGAATCCCACCGTACCTTCTCCGCTGTGCAATCTGGTTTCCGAGCCGGTCACGGGTGCACCTCAGCCACACTCAAGGTACTAAATGATATCATAACCGCCATCGATAAAAGACAGTACTGTGCAGCCGTCTTCATCGACCTCGCCAAGGCTTTCGACTCTGTCAATCACCAAATTCTTATCGGCAGACTCAACAGCCTCGGTTTTTCGGATGACTGCCTTGCCTGGTTCACCAATTACTTTGCAGACAGAGTTCAGTGTGTCAAATCGGAGGGCATGCTGTCCGGTCCTCTGGCAGTCTCTATGGGGGTGCCACAGGGTTCAATTCTCGGGCCGACTCTTTTCTCTGTATATATCAATGATGTTGCTCTTGCTGCGGGCGATTCCTGATCCACCTCTACGCAGACGACACCATTCTATATACTTTCGGCCCGTCATTGGACACTGTGCTATCCAACCTCCAAACGAGCTTCAATGCCATACAGCACTCCTTCCGTGGCCTCCAACTGCTCTTAAACGCGAGTAAAACCAAATGCATGCTTTTCAACCGATCGCTGCCTGCACCCGCATGCCCGACTAGCATCACCACCCTGGATGGTTCCAACCTTGAATATGTGGACATCTATAAGTACCTAGGTGTCTGGCTAGACTGCAAACTCTCCTTCCAGACTCACATCAAACATCTCCAATCAAAATCAAATCCAGAGTCGGCTTTCTATTCCGCAACAAAGCCTCCTTCACCCACGCTGCCAAGCTTACCCTAGTAAAACTGACTATCCTACCGATCCTCGACTTCGGCGATGTCATCTACAAAATGGCTTCAACACTCTACTCAGCAAACTGGATGCAGTCTATCACAGTGCCATCCGTTTTGTCACTAAAGCACCTTATACCACCCACCACTGCGACTTGTATGCTCTAGTCGGCTGGCCCTCACTACATATTCGTCGCCAGACCCACTGGCTCCAGGTCATCTACAAGTCCATGCTAGGTAAAGCTCCGCCTTATCTCAGTTCACTGGTCACGATGGCAACACCCATCCGTAGCACGCGCTCCAGCAGGTGTATCTCACTGATCATCCCTAAAGCCAACACCTCATTTGGCCGCCTTTCGTTCCAGTACTCTGCTGCCTGTGACTGGAACGAATTGCAAAAATCGCTGAAGTTGGAGACTTTATCTCCCTCACCAACTTCAAACATCAGCTATCCGAGCAGCTAACCGATCGCTGCAGCTGTACATAGTCTATTGGTAAATAGCTCACCCTTTTTCACCTACCTCATTCCCATACTGTTTTTATACTGTTTTATTTATTTACTTTTCTGCTCTTTTGCACACCAATATCTCTACCTGTACATGCCCATCTGATCATTTATCACTCCAGTGTTAATCTGCAAAATTGTATTATTCGCCTACCTCCTCATGCCTTTTGCACACATTGTATATAGACTGCCCATTTTTTTTCTACTGTGTTATTGAATTGCTAATTGTTTACTCCATGTGTAACTCTGTGTTGTCTGTTCACACTGCTATGCTTTATCTTGGCCAGGTCGCAGTTGCAAATGAGAACTTGTTCTCAACTAGCCTACCTGGTTAAATAAAGGTGAAATAAATAAAAAATAAAAAAATAAAAGTGTAACAGTAACCAACATGAGCTGTCATGGCCTCATCCACTGTGCAGTGTAACAGTAACCAACATGAGGTGGCCTGTCCTCATCCACTGTGCAGTGTAACAGTAACCAAAATGAGCTGTCATGGCCTCATCCACTGTGCAGAGTGTAACAGTAACCAACATGAGCTGTCATAGCTTCATCCACTGTGCAGTGTAACAGTAACCAACATGAGCTGTCATGGCCTCATCCACTGTGCAGAGTGTAACAGTAAACAACATGAGCCCACTCTCCCATAGTCAGACATGAGCCAAAGAACGAATGACTGTCAATGCATTCAGTCAGCAAACCTCCAGAGAAACCTATCCTCCTCAGCCAGCAAACCTCCAGAGAAACCTATCCTCCTCAGCCAGCAAACCGCCAGAGAAACCTATCCTCCTCAGCCAGCAAACCGCCAGAGAAACCTATCCTCCTCAGTCAGCAAACCTCCAGAGAAACCTACCCTCCTCAGCCAGCAAACCTCCAGAGAAACCTACCCTCCTCAGCCAGCAAACCTCCAGAGAAACCTATCCTCCTCAGCCAGCAAACCTCCAGAGAAACCTATCCTCCTCAGCCAGCAAACCGCCAGAGAAACCTATCCTCCTCAGTCAGCAAACCTCCAGAGAAACCTACCCTCCTCAGCCAGCAAACCTCCAGAGAAACCTATCCTCCTCAGCCAGCAAACCTCCAGAGAAACCTACCCTCCTCAGCCAGCAAACCTCCAGAGAAACCTACCCTCCTCAGCCAGCAAACCTCCAGAGAAACCTACCCTCCTCAGTCAGCAAACCTCCAGAGAAACCTACCCTCCTCAGCCAGCAAACCTCCAGAGAAACCTACCCTCCTCAGTCAGCAAACCTCCAGAGAAACCTACCCTCCTCAGCCAGCAAACCTCCAGAGAAACCTACCCTCCTCAGCCAGCAAACCTTCAGAGAAACCAACCCTCCTCAGTCAGCAAACCTCCAGAGAAACCTACCCTCCTCAGCCAGCAAACCTCCAGAGAAACCAATCCTCCTCAGTCAGCAAACCTCCAGAGAAACCAATCCTCCTCAGTCAGCAAACCTCCAGAGAAACCAATCCTCCTCAGTCAGCAAACCTCCAGAGCAACCTAGCCACAGCCAGCAAACCTTCACTGCCAGCAAGCCTTCACAGCCAGCAAGCCTTCACAGCCAGCAAGCCTCCACAGTCAGCAAGCCTCCACAGTCAGCAAGCCTCCACAGTCAGCAAGCCTCCACAGTCAGCAAGCCTTCACACCCCTTAAGCCTTGAGAATCAGGCAGATTCCAGAGTAAACCAGCATCCAGAGTTTTAATTTTTTTTTTTTTTTTTTTAATTTTACCTTTATTTAACCAGGCAAGTCAGTTAAGAACATATTCTCATTTTCAATGACGGCCTGGGAACAGTGGGTTAACTGCCTGTTCAGGGGCAGAACGACAGATTTGTACCTTGTCAGCTCGGGGGTTTGAACTCGCAACCTTCCGGTTACTAGTCCAACGCTCTAACCACTAGGCTACGCTGCCGCCCCAGTGTAAACCAGCTTCCAGAGTAAACCAGTATCCAGAGTAAACCAACTTCCAGAGTAAACCAGTATCCAGAGTAAACCAACTTCCAGAGTAAACCAGTATCCAGAGTAAACCAACTTCCAGAGTAAACCAACTTCCAGAGTAAACCAACTTCCAGAGTAAACCAACTTCCAGAGTAAACGAGCTTCCAGAGTAAACCAGCTTCCAGAGTAAACGAGCTTCCAGAGTAAACGAGCTTCCAGAGTAAACGAGCTTCCAGAGTAAACCAGCTTCCAGAGTAAACGAGCTTCCAGAGTAAACGAGCTTCCAGAGTAAACCAGCATCCAGAGTAAACCAGGATCCAGAGTAAACGAGCTTCCAGAGTAAACCAGCATCCAGAGTAAACCAGCATCCAGAGTAAACCAGCTTCCAGAGTAAACCAGCTTCCAGAGTAAACCAGCATCCAGAGTAAACCAGCATCCAGAGTAAACGAGCTTCCAGAGTAAACCAGCTTCCAGAGTAAACCAGCTTCCAGAGTAAACCAGCTTCCAGAGTAAACCAGCATCCAGAGTAAACCAGCTTCCAGAGTAAACCAGCATCCAGAGTAAACCAACTTCCAGAGTAAACCAGCTTCCAGAGTAAACCAGCATCCAGAGTAAACCAGCATCCAGAGTAAACCAGCATCCAGAGTAAACCAGCTTCCAGAGTAAACCAGCTTCCAGAGTAAACCAGCTTCCAGAGTAAACCAGCATCCAGAGTAAACCAGGATCCAGAGCAAGCAAGCCTCTATAGACAACCAGCCAAGAGAACCAGCCATACGTGCACAGACCACAATTTCACCAGCCTCAAGCAAACCACATAGCCCATGCCAACATCCTCTACTAACGTACGGGAGGACAAGTGTGACGGCTCTAATCAAATCAACCCTGTAGGTATAATGCATTACGGTGAGGTTATAATGTATTGTAACACAGGTCATAAGTGTGAATGCATATCCTTCCTATGTAATGCACACTATCCAGGTGCCCTCCATTACCTATAGAGATATTACAGCTCAGGTCCGGGCTTCCATTTCCAATGGTAAAACATCCAACAGTCCCTGTGGCCTTTGACAATAGACACTACATGGACATCTGCTCATAAAACATCTCATTCCAAAATGATGGGCATTAATATGAAGTTGGTCCCCCCCTTTGCTGCTATAACAGCCTGCACTCTTCTAGGAAGGCTTTCCACTAGATGTTGGAACATTGCGGCAGGGACTTGATCCATTCAGCAAAAGGGCATTAGCGAGGTCGGGCACTGATGTTGGGTGATTAGGCCTGGCTTGGAGTCGGCGTTCACATTTTATTCCAAAGGTGTTTGATGGGGTTGAGGTCATGGCTCTGTGCAGGCCAGTCAAGTTCTTCCACACCGATCTTGATAAACCATTTCTGCATGGACCCCGCTTTGTGCACAGAGGTATTATCATGCTGAAACAGGAAAGGTCCTTCCCCAAACTGTCGCCACAACGTTGGAAGCACAGAATCATCTAGAATGTCATTATATGCTGTAGCGTTAATATTTCCCTTCACTGGAACTAAGGAGCCCGAACCATGAAAAACAGCCCCAGACCATTATTTATCCTCCACCCAACTTTACAGTTGGCACTATGCATTGGGGCAGGTAGAGTTCTCCTGTCATCCACCAAACCCAGATTCGTCTGTCAGACAGACAGATAATGAAGCGTGATTCATCTCTCCAGAGAACGTGTTTCCACTGCTCCAGAGTCCGACGTGGGCAAGCTTTAATCCACTCCAGCCAACGCGTGGCATTGCGCATAGTGATCTTAGGCTTGTTTGCGGCTGCTCGGCCATGGAAACCCATTTCATGAAGCTCCCGACAAACAGTTATTTTGCTGACGTTGCTTTGGAACTTGATATTGAGTGTTGCAACCGAGGACAGATGAGTCTTACGTGCTTCAGCAGTCCGTAGTCCCATTCTGTGAGCTTGTGTGGCCTACCACTTCGCGGCTGAGCCGTTGTTGCTCCTAGACGTTTCCACTTCACAATAACAAAACTTAGAGTTCACCGGGAAATCTTAAGAACTGACTTGTTGGAAAGGCGGCATCCTATGACGATACCACATTGAAAGTCGCTGAGCTCTTCAGTATGGGCCATTCTACTGCCAATGTTTGTCTATGGAGATTGCATGTCTGTGTGCTCCTGTCAGCAACAGGTGTGGCTGAAATAGCCGAATCCACTCATTTTAAGGGGTGTCCACATACTTTTGTATATATGATGTTGAACAGGACAATACCACAGTATAAATACCACACAAAGCAACATGACCAGGGTGTAAATGGTTAGAAAAACTCAAAAGAAAATAAAGCTGAGGCCCCTTTTGGGTGTGAAATTGCCCAGAACTAAGAAATGAATGAGGGATCCTTGCAACGTAATTGTCTAATTACAGTATGTTGTTCGTTGGGCAGATGGGGCGCGGCTTTAACTAGGAGACTGTGCTGCTTCTTCTCTCTCCAGACTCCACAACAAAAAGGCCAAGCAGACAGCCAGCCACTTCAGCAGCTAGCCTCTTCAACAGCTAGACAGCTAGCCTCTTCGGCAGCTAGACAGACAGACAGCGAGCCTCTTCGGCAGCTAGCCTCTTCAACAGCTAGACAGCTAGCCTCTTCGGCAGCTAGACAGATAGCCTCTTCGGCAACTAGACAGACAGACAGCTAGCCTCTTCAACAGCGAGACAGCTAGCCTCTTCAGCAGCTAGACAGACAGACAGCTAGCCTCTTCGGCAGCTAGCCTCTTCAACAGCAGCTAGTCTCTTCGGCAGCTAGACAGACAGACAGCTAGCCTCTTCAACAGCTAGACAGCTAGCCTCTTCAGCAGCTAGGCAGCTAGACAGCTAGCCTCTTCGGCAGCTAGGCAGCTAGACAGCTAACCTCTTCGGCAGCTAGGCAGCTAGGCAGCTAGACAGCTAGCCTCTTCAGCCGCTAGGCAGCTAGACAGCTAGCCTCTTCAGCAGCTAGGCAGCTAGGCAGCTAGACAGCCAGTCTCTTCGATGGGGGGAGGAGTAGAGAGATAAATAGAGAGTGAATAGAAAAAAAAATAAGCTCTCTGGCTCTGTCATATGAACCAGTCCTCCACTCGATATGTCACCACATAAACAAATGTATGGTGTAAACACTGTGAAGATTAGTGCTCCTGAGAAGTGAATCACGGCGTTGGAATGAGGTTGGTTTACACCAGGCTGTTCCCCCTCCTCAGCCCCCCCCCCCAGCCCAGCTAACTCAATACTTAGACCCTAATTAAAGACAATCTGCCACTTGATAATTGATCACATCGGTTGTCTGGTGTATGTGTGTCGCTGCTGTAAGACTTCACACCACTGTTTATTAGGGCTGCCTGGTTTGTTCATCCCCAGGAGAGGGATGAAGAGCGAAAGAGTGACAGAGAGAGAGACAGAGAAAGGGGGGGGGGGATAAAATTAAAGCGTGGAGGATAAATTAAATCCCAATTAATAAAGAGCAGTGTGATGGTTCATAACATATCAGCACTCAGCTCAGAGATGAGTAATGGGATGTCACATATAGTATATTGACAGCAGGGCTGTGTCTAGGCTGTGTCTAGGCTGTGTCTAGGCTGTGTCTAGGCTGTGTCTAGGCTGTATCAAGGCTGTGTCTAGGCTGTGTCTAGGCTGTATCTAGGCTGTGTCTAGGCTGTGTCTAGGCTGTGTCTAGGCTGTATCAAGGCTGTGTCTAAGCTGTGTCTAGGCTGTATCAAGGCTGTGTCTAGGCTGTGTCTAGGCTGTATCAAGGCTGTGTCAAGGCTGTGTCTAAGCTGTGTCTAGGCTGTGTCTAGGCTGTGTCTAGGCTGTATCAAGGCTGTGTCTAGGCTGTGTCTAGGCTGTGTCTAGGCTGTGTCTAGGCTGTGTCTAGGCTGTATCAAGGCTGTGTCTAGGCTGTGTCTAGGCTGTGTCTAGGCTGTATCAAGGCTGTGTCTAGGCTGTGTCTAGGCTGTGTCTAGGCTGTGTCTAGGCTGTGTCTAGGCTGTATCAAGGCTGTGTCTAGGCTGTGTCTAGGCTGTGTCTAGGCTGTATCAAGGCTGTGTCTAGGCTGTGTCTAGGCTGTGTCTAGGCTGTGTCTAGGCTGTGTCTAGGTTGTGTCTAGGCTGTGTCTAGGCTGTGTCTAGGCTGTGTCTAGGCTGTGTCTAGGCTGTGTCTAGGCTGTATCAAGGCTGTGTCTAGGCTGTGTCTAGGCTGTGTCTAGGATGTATCAAGGCTGTGTCTAGGCTGTGTCTAGGCTGTATCAAGGCTGTGTCTAAGCTGTGTCTAGGCTGTGTCTAGGCTGTGTCTAGGCTGTGTCTAGGCTGTGTCTAAGCTGTGTCTAGGCTGTGTCTAGGCTGTGTCTAGGCTGTGTCTAGGCTGTGTCTAGGCCTTGACACACCTGCATACCAGAGAGAGTAACATAATACCAGGACAGATCACCCTGAACGGAGGCAGTGAGGGTATTTCAGAGTGACGTTATACCAGCACAGATCACCCTGAACAGAGGCAGTGAGGGTATTTCAGAGTGACGTTATACCAGCACAGATCACCCTGAACAGAGGCAGTGAGGGTATTTCAGAGTGACGTTATACCAGCACAGATCACCCTGAACAGAGGCATATCTGCCTATATCTGCCAGTTAACTTAATTACTTCTTAGTAATGTTGTAATAAACATTTATATGAATGGTATATACGCGTATTTACCTACTTTTTTTTACAAAGAAACGTTTTATAACGGAAATGTTTCACAAGACATCAACCAAATCACTAAAGCAGACAACCTGCAGTGACTACTTAGGCTACCGCATTTTACACTTGATTTTACCACCCAGATGAGTTAAACAAGGGCCCTACTTCTACTTTTAAACAAGGGCCCTACTTCTACTTTTAAACAAGGGCCCTACTTTTAAACAAGGGCCCTACTTCTACTTTTAAACAAGGGCCCTACTTCTACTTTTAAACAAGGGCCCTACTTCTACTTTTAAACAAGGGCCCTACTTCTACTTTTAAACAAGGGCCCTACTTCTACTTTTAAACAAGGGCCCTACTTCTTCTTTTAAACAAGGGCCATACTTCTATTTTTAAACAAGGGCCCTACTTCTACTTTTAAACAAGGGCCCTACTTTTAAACAAGGGCCCTACTTCTTCTTTTAAACAAGGGCCCTACTTCTACTTTTAAACAAGGGCCCTACTTCTACTTTTAAACAAGGGCCCTACTTCTTCTTTTAAACAAGGGCCATACTTCTATTTTTAAACAAGGGCCCTACTTTTAAACAAGGGCCCTACTTCTTCTTTTAAACAAGGGCCCTACTTCTACTTTTAAACAAGGGCCCTACTTCTACTTTTAAACAAGGGCCCTACTTCTTCTTTTAAACAAGGGCCCTACTTCTTCTTTTAAACAAGGGCCCTACTTCTACTTTTAAACAAGGGCCCCATTCCTCTAGATATGGAAAGCTTGACAGATGCATGTGGGAAGTAAGAAATATTGCAGACAGACAGACAGACAGAGAGTGGAACTCCAATCTCATTATAGCTGTGATCTCATCAGCCATGAATTCATCTCGCAAAGAGACAAGTTTAAGCAAAGATGCAGGAAAAGAGAGTGAAAATCACAGGAGAGAATACAGGCAACAATTCTAAAACATCTCACAGCGGTGCATTTCAATTCTAATTAGGACATATTATTTTAATTGCTAAGGAGATGGGAGTCAAAACAAGGTTAACGAACGCTCCCTTAACATGCAAATGAACACGCGGTGAGAACGTCTTTAATATTCAATGAATCTGCTTGACTTCTTCCACAAAAGAGGCATTTAATTTAGTTTTTCCACCCCCACAACTAGGCAATAAGCCTATCAGTGTAGACAGCCAATCAATCATTTAATCAAATGTATTTTATGAAGCACTTTTTACATCAGCAGTTGTGACAAAGGTGCTTTACAGTGCGGCAGGGTAGCCTAGTGGTTAGAGCGTTAGACTAGTAACCAGAAGTTCAAATCCCCGAGCTGACAAGGTACAAATCTGTCGTTTTGCCCCTGAACAGGCAGTTAACCCACTGTTCCTAGGCCATCATTGAAAATAAGAATTTGTTCTTAACTGACTTGCCGAGTTAAATAAAGGTAAAATAAATACAAATAAAATAAATCCCAGAGCAAGTCCACAACAGATGAAACATGATCCTATAGAACAAGTCCACAACAGATGAAACATGATCCCATAGAACAAGTCTAAAACAGATGAAACATGATCCTATAGAACAAGTCCACAACAGATGAAACATGATCCTATAGAACAAGTCCACAACAGATGGACTTGATCCTATTGAACAAGTCCACAACAGATGAAACATGATCCTATAGAACAAGTCCACAACAGATGAAACATGATCCTATAGAACAAGTCCACAACAGATGAAACATGATCCTATAGAACAAGTCCACAACAGATGAAACATGATCCTATAGAACAAGTCCACAACAGGTGAAACATGATCCTATAGAACAAGTCCACAACAGATGAAACTGCTGTACATGTATTTTATATTTTATATTTCACAAATCATAAGGACATCTCGCTAATTCTTTGCCCCAAAAAAAACATGTAGTGAATGGAGTTGTTGCTATGTATGATACGAAAAAGTAAGAGTGGTGGATGGAATCAGGCGCAGAGAGCAGGGTTCTGTCATTTATCAAATTTATTACACCGGTGCAACCGAAAAATGATCACGCCAACACACAGGGCGTATATAGGTTGCCAGTCCAAAACAACAGGACAAAATAGACCAGCGAATAAAGATAAGAAAACAAATCACACCATCAAACACAGAGTAACAAAAAACAAGCCCGCACAAAATACCCAGCGGGCCTAGTGCCCTTAAATACCCTACAAACAAACCCTAATACAAAACAGGTGTACCCAATTACCCACTAACCAACAGAAACGGAAAAGGAATCGATGGCAGCTAATAGGCCGGTGACGACGACCGCCGAGCCCCGCCCGAACAGGAAGAGGCACCCTCTTCAGCGAGGTTCGTGACAGTACAAACCCCCCTGACGCACGGCTCCCGCAGCGCGCCGGCCCCGGCCTCGAGGACAACCCGGAGGACGAGGCGCGGGGCGATCTGGGTGGAGGCGGTGGAAATCCCTCAAGAGGGAAGGATCTAAAATGTCCCTCCCCGGTACCCAGCACCTCTCCTCCGGACCGTACCCCTCCCAGTCCACGAGGTACTGCAGACCCCTCACCTGGCGTCTCGAGTCCAAAATAGCTCGTACTGTGTACGCCGGGGACCCCTCGATGTCCAGAGGGGGTGGAGGGACCTCCAGTACCTCATTGTCTTGTAGGGGACCAGCTACCACCGGCCTGAGGAGAGACACATGAAACAAGGGGTTAATGCGATAATAAGAGGGAAGTTGCAATCTATAACAACCTCGTTTATCCTCCTCAGGACTTTAAATGGCCCCACACACTGCGGCCCCAGCTTCCGGCAGGGCAGGCGGAGGGGCAGGTTTCGGGTCGAGAGCCAGACCCTGTCCCCTGGTGCGAACACCGGGGCCTCACTGCGGTGGCGGTCAGCGTCTCTCTTCTGCCGTTCACTGGCCTGCCTGAGAGAATCCTGGACTGCCCGCCAGGTCTCTCTAGAGTGCTGTACCCACTCCTCCACCGCAGGAGCCTCGGTCCGACTCTGATGCCACGGAGCCAGGACCGGCTGGTAGCCCAGTACGCATTCGAATGGCGACATATTCGTAGACGAATGCCGAAGAGAGTTCTGGGCCAATTCTGCCCACGGAACGTACCTCGCCCATTCTCCTGGCCGGTCCTGGCAATACGACCTCAGAAACCTACCCACTTCCTGGTTTACTCTCTCCACCTGCCCATTACTTTCGGGGTGATAACCAGAGGTAAGGCTGACCGAGATCCCCAGACACTCCATAAACGCCTTCCAAACCCGGGGACGTGAACTGGGGACCCTGATCGGAGACTATATCCTCTGGAACCCCATAGTGCCGGAAGACGTGGGTAAATAGAGCCTCTGCAGTCTGTAGGGCCGTAGGAAGACCAGGCAATGGGAGGAGACGGCAGGACTTAGAGAACCGATCCACAACGACCAGAACGGTAGTGTTCCCCTGAGATGGGGGAAGATCAGTAAGGAAATCTACCGAGAGAAGGGACCATGGCCGTTGTGGAACCGGGAGGGGCTGTAACTTCCCTCTAGGAAGGTGCCTAGGAGCCTTACTCTGGGCGTATACCGAACAGGAGGAGACATAGAGCCTCACATCCCTAGCTAAAGTGGGCCACCAGTATTTCCCCCTAAGACCCCGCACTGTCCTATCAATCCCCGGATGACCCGCAGACGGTAGTGTGTGAGCCCACCGAATCAATTTATCACGGACACCAAGCGGTACGTCACTTCAACCAGTCGGACACTGTATAGGCGCAGTTTCAACCCTCAACGCCCGCTCGATGTCCGCGTCCACCTCCCATACCACTGGGGCCACCAGCCGAGAGGCTGGAAGGATGGGAGTGGGTTCGATGGACCGGTCCTCGGTGTCATAGAGACAGGACAGCGCGTCGGCCTTAGTGTTGAGGGAACCTGGTCTGTAAGAGATCGTAAATCTAAAACGTGTAAAGAACATGGCCCACCTAGCCTGACGTGGATTCAGTCTCCTCGCTTCCCGAATATACTCCAGATTACGGTGGTCAGTCCAGATGAGAAAAGGGTGTTTAGCCCCCTCAAGCCAGTGTCTCCACACCTTCAGGGCCTTTACCATAGCTAGTAACTCCCGATCCCCCACATCATAGTTCCGCTCCGCCGGACCCAGCTTCTTAGAAAAGAAAGCGCAGCGCTGAGACAGCACGGCTCCAACTCCAGCCTCGGACGCATCCACGTCCACTATGAATGCTAACGAAGGGTCCGGATGCGCCAACACGGGAGCTCCGGTGAACAGTACCTTCAACTGGTTGAAGGCTCCATCAGCCTCTGCTGACCACCGCAGACGCACCGGTCCCCCCTTCAGCAGTGAGGTAATGGGCGCCGCTACTTGACCAAAACCCCGGATAAACCTCCGGTAGTAATTGGCAAACCCTAAAAACCGCTGCACCTCCTTTACCGTGGTCGGAGTCGGCCAATTACGCACGGCGTTAACGCGGTCACACTCCATCATCATCCCCGAGCTGGAAATGCGAAGGAAACGGCTGGTTTGGAGAACACACATTTCTCAGCCTTGACGTATAGGTCATGCTCCAGCAGTCGCCCAAGAACCCTGCGCACCAAGGAAACATGCACGGCGCGTGTGGTAGAATAAATCAAAATGTCAGCAATATAGATTACCACACCCTGCCCGTGCAAGTCCCTAAGAATCTCATCTACAAAGGATTGGAAGACGGCTGGAGCATTCTTCAACCCATACGGCATGACGAGGTACTCAGAGTGGCCTGATGTGGTACTAAACGCTGTTTTCCACTCGTCTCCTCCCCGAATACGCACCAGATTATACTCGCTCCTGAGGTCCAGTTTTGTGAAGAAACACGCTCTGTGGAATGATTCCACCGGAGCGATGAGAGGTAGAGGATAACTAAAACCCACGGTGATCGAATTGAGACCTCGATAATCAATGCACGGACGCAGACCTCCTCCTTTTCCTCACAAAAAATAAACTTGAGGAGACGGGTGACATGGAGGGCCGAATGTACCCATGTCTCAGAGCTTCCGTGACATATGTCTCCATAGCCAACGTCTCCTCCTGTGACAGTGGGTACACATGACTCCGGGGAAGTGCAGCGTTCTCCTGGAGGTTTATCACGCAATCCCACCATCGATGAGGTGGTAATTTCGTCGCTTTCTTCTTACTAAAAGCGATAGCCAAATCGGCATATTCTGGGGAATGCGCATGGTGGAAACCTGGTCTGGACTCTCCACCGTCGTGGCACCGATGGAAACTCCTATACACCTCTCTGAACACTCGTCTGACCACCCCTTAAGAGCCCCTGTTTCCAGGAAATAACGGGATTGTGAATAGCCAGCCAGGGAACCCCCAACACCACCGGGAACCCAGGTGAATCAATAAGGTAGAAACTGATCCTCTCCCTATGATTCCCCTGCGTTACCATGTCCAGCGGAATCGTGGCCTCCCTGACCAGCCCTGACCCTAACGGTCGGCTATCTAAGGAGTGCACGGGGATAGGTGGGTCTATCTGCACTAACGGAATACCCAATTTACGGGCGAGTCCACAATCCATAAAATTCCCAACTGCGCCTGAATCGACTTGCGCCTTCTGCTGAAGAGAGGGGAAAAACGCAGGGAAATTTTTTTACAAAAACATGTGACCAACAGGGAGCTCTGAGTGAGTTTGGTGCTTACTCACCTGGGTTGGCCGAGGAGTGTTCCGCCGACCATCTCGACTCCCAGAGGGACTCCTCCAACACCGGTCCGAAGTGTGTCCTCTCCGTCCACAATAGGAGCAGGAGGAGCCCCCTCTGGTCCCCCTAGATGCAGCTCCTCCCAACTCCATCTGAGTGGGAGTGGGAGAGCTGGAAGGTGGAATTAACAGGACCCCTTCTGAACGCCCGCGGGCAGCTAGCAGGTTGTCCAATCGAATAGACATGTCTATAAGTTCATCCAGGGAGAGAGTTGTGTCTCTGCAAGCTAGCTCCCAGCGGACATCCTCCCGGAGACTAGACCGGTAATGGTCCATCAGGGCCCTGTCATTCCACCCAGCACCAGCAGCTAGGGTCCTAAACTCCAACGCGAAGTCCTGCGCGCTCCTCATCTCCTGTCTGAGGCGGAACAGTCGCTCACCCGCCGCTTTACCCTCTGGTGGATGATCGAACACAGCTCGGGTGATCTCCAGGTAGTTGTCCCGAGCCGAGTCTGGACTGTTCCAGACCGCGTTAGCCCAGTCCAGGGTGTTGAATGTGGTGTCGGCAGTGGGAGAGCTGAGATAGACGTCGGTAGACCACTCCTCTCCCAGCGTTCCATCCTCTCCATCATCTGATCCATCGCCGTACGACGATGGAGGACAGCTGTGTGGTGATGGACGCCCTCCTCCATAGTGGGGAGAGGGGTGGTCGCTGCTCCTGCTGACTCTATTTCTTCGGTGGGGGCTTCTGTTACGAAAAACTAAGAGTGGTGGATGGAATCAGGCGCAGAGAGCAGGGTTCTGTCGTTTATCAAATGTATTACACCGGTGCAACCGAAAAATGATCACGCCAACACACAGGGCGTATATAGGTTGCCAGTCCAAAACAACAGGACAAACTATAGACCAGAGAATAAAGATAAGAAAACAAATCACACCATCAAACATAGAGTAACAAAAAACAAGCCCGCACAAAATACCCAGCGGGCCTAGTGCCCTTAAATACCCTACAAACAAACCCTAATACAAAACAGGTGTAACCAATTAACCACTAACCAACACAAACGGAAAAGGAATCGATGGCAGCTAATAGGCCGGTGACGATGCCTGCCGAGCCCCGCCCAAACAGGAAGAGGCACCATCTTCAGCGAGGTTCGTGACAATGTACAACATCTTCCAACAACAGTCAGTCCCATGGTACGGTACACTTTATATTGTGGGTGGTAAATTCCATCTGACAAAAGCACCAGTGTGACTCTGTAGACATAAAGACAGACAGCAGTTGTGACAGACAGCCGGCACAGGAGCTGACACTGACGGGAGAGACAGCATGTCACTGAACATGGATTTATGCAGCAGGCCAGACAGGGGATTACAGAATCACGTAGCGTTCAACAACACTATGATGTCAAGGGGTGTGTTCCAAATGGGATCCTATAACCTATGAGGTGCACCTGTTTTGACCAGAACCCATACGGAATAGGGTGCCATTTGGTCGAGCACTACAGGAAACAGCCCATGTTGGTGTTACCTTTGATACACTACTCCACACACACTCCGCCAAGTGGGTTTAAAGCAGACCTGGGTTCAACAAGTATTTAAAATAGTTTATATTGGGCTCGATTTAGCTTGCCTGGGCTTAACGGACCAATTGGATTGTGCCCAAACTGCAAACCCCGCCCATCTGGCAGTCAAGGCTAAATGCTCAAAGTTGGTGAAAGATTTCAAATAAGTCTTTGAACCCACTGGTCCACATAGGCTGCTGGTTTTTTATTTATTTTACCTTCATTTAACTAGGCAAGTCAGTAAAGAACAAATTCTTATTTTCAATGAAGGCCTAGGAACAGTGGGTTAACTGCCTGTTCAGGGGCAGAACGACAGATTTGTACCTTGTCAGCTTGGGGGTTTGAACTTGCAACCTTCTGGTTACAAGACCAACACTTTAACCACTAGGCTACCCTGCCGCCTCTACACACTAACCACTAGGCTACCTGCCGTCTCTACACTCTAACCACTGGGCTACACTGCCGCCTCTACACTCTAACCACTAGGCTACCTGCCACCTCTACACTCTAACCACTAGGCTACCTGCCACCTCTACACTCTAACCACTAGGCTACCCTGCCGCCTCTACACTCTAACCACTAGGCTACCTGCCGCCTCTACACTCTAACCACTAGGCTACCTGCCACCTCTACACTCTAACCACTAGGCTACCTGCCGCCTCTACACTCAAACCACTAGGCTACCTGCCACCTCTACACTCTAACCACTAGGCTACCCTGCCGCCTCTACACTCTAACCACTAGGCTACCCTGCCCCCTCTACACTCTAACCACTAGTCTACCTGCCACCTCTACACTCTAACCACTAGGCTACCCTGCCGCCTCTACACTCTAACCACTAGGCTACCCTGCCGCCTCTACACTCTAACCACTAGTCTACCTGTCCCCCCTACACTCTAACCACTAGTCTACCCTGCCACCTCTACACTCTAACCACTAGTCTACCCTGCCACCTCTACACTCTAACCACTAGTCTACCTGTCCCCCCTACACTCTAACCACTAGTCTACCCTGCCACCTCTACACTCTAACCACAAGTCTACCTGCCACCTCTACACTCTAACCACTAGGCTACCCTGCCGCCTCTACACTCTAACCACTAGTCTACCTGCCACCTCTACACTCTAACCACTAGGCTACCCTGCCGCCTCTACACTCTAACCACTAGGCTACCCTGCCGCCTCTACACTCTAACCACTAGTCTACCTGTCCCCCCTACACTCTAACCACTAGTCTACCCTGCCACCTCTACACTCTAACCACTAGTCTACCCTGCCACCTCTACACTCTAACCACTAGGCTACCCTGCCGCCTCTACACTCTAACCACTAGTCTACCTGCCACCTCTACACTCTAACCACTAGGCTACCCTGCCGCCTCTACACTCTAACCACTAGGCTACCCTGCCGCCTCTACACTCTAACCACTAGTCTACCTGTCCCCCCTACACTCTAACCACTAGTCTACCCTGCCACCTCTACACTCTAACCACTAGTCTACCTGCCACCTCTACACTCTAACCACTAGTCTACCTGCCACCTCTACACTCTAACCACTAGTCTACCCTGCCGCCTCTACACTCTAACCACTAGTCTACCTGCCACCTCTACACTCTAACCACTAGGCTACCCTGCCGCCTCTACACTCTAACCACTAGTCTACCTGCCACCTCTACACTCTAACCACTAGGCTACCCTGCCGCCTCTACACTCTAACCACTAGGCTACCCTGCCGCCTCTACACTCTAACCACTAGTCTACCTGTCACCTCTACACTCTAACCACTAGTCTACCTGTCCCCTCTACACTCTAACCACTAGTCTACCCTGCCGCCTCTACACTCTAACCACTAGGCTACCCTGCCGCCTCTACACTCTAACCACTAGTCTACCTGCCACCTCTACACTCTAACCACTAGTCTACCCTGCCGCCTCTACACTCTAACCACTAGGCTACCCTGCCGCCTCTACACTCTAACCACTAGTCTACCTGTCCCCCTACACTCTAACCACTAGTCTACCCTGCCACCTCTACACTCTAACCACTAGGCTACCCTGCCGCCTCTACACTCTAACCACTAGTCTACCTGTCCCCCCTACACTCTAACCACTAGGCTACCCTGCCACCTCTACACTCTAACCACTAGTCTACCCTGCCACCTCTACACTCTAACCACTAGTCTACCTGCCACCTCTACACTCTAACCACTAGTCTACCCTGCCGCCTCTACACTCTAACCACTAGTCTACCTGCCACCTCTACACTCTAACCACTAGTCTACCTGTCCCCCCTACACTCTAACCACTAGTCTACCTGCCACCTCTACACTCTAACCACTAGTCTACCTGCCACCTCTACACTCTAACCACTAGTCTACCTGCCCCCCCTACACTCTAACCACTAGTCTACCCTGCCACCTCTACACTCTAACCACTAGTCTACCTGCCACCTCTACACTCTAACCACTAGTCTACCTGTCCCCCCTACACTCTAACCACTAGTCTACCCTGCCACCTCTACACTCTAACCACTAGTCTACCCTGCCACCTCTACACTCTAACCACTCGTCTACCTGCCACCTCTACACTCTAACCACTAGTCTACCTGTCCCCCGTTGGTTATTAAAGAGGCATCCGGTTTATGAGGAAATAAGCGGCACTTTAACAGGGGAGTTCTGCTGCTCGCCACCCACAAAGCCTTTTTACACTTGATTTTAAACGTATACTTGAGAGTGTTAATTAGAAGGAAGTTCTACTTTCAAACAGCGCTACCATTTCTCCTGAGGTCCTATCAGTAATTACAGTGGTCT
>NC_068444.1:10982069-11042069 GCF_023373465.1 Oncorhynchus keta
GTACTCCCACTGTGACTGTCCCTGTACTGTTGACCCCATCCTCCCTGGTACTCCCACTGTGACTGTCCCTGTACTGTTGACCCCATCCTCCCTGGTAGCCCTGTACTGTTGACCCCATCCTCCCTGGTACTCCCACTGTGACTGTCCCTGTACTGTTGACCCCATCCTCCCTGGTACTCCCACTGTGACTGTCCCTGTACTGTTGACAACATCCTCCCTGGTACTCCCACCGTGACTGTCCCTGTACTGTTGACACCATCCTCCCTGGTACTCCCACTGTGACTGTCCCTGTACTGTTGACACCATTGCAGAAGTATGTAACTGAATGGATGGGCCCATAGAGATGAATAGTAATGTTTATAGGTAGACCTCCAGCAGCCCGATCACGCTGGACTCTTCATCCCAACTTTCTACTATATTGTGAATGTGTCCAGGGCAGCAAAAACATGTTTCTCTGGACTCTACATCCCAACTTTCTACTATATTGTGAATGTGTCCAGGGCAGCAAAAACATGTTTCTCTGGACTCTGCATCCCAACTTTCTACTGTATTGTTAATGTGTTCAGGGCAGAAAAAACATGTTTCTCTGCAACAACATGCCAACCGTTTCTCTGTGGGTATCTTTCTCTTCACTGAATCAGCAGGGTTTCACACAAACCCTGAGCAGGTCTTTCCTTTAAACCGTCCTCCCCTGTTCCGTACAGCACATCGGCCTGTCTATGTTCTCCCCGACCCGCCGGCCCAAGAGGATTTACCAGATGACCCACGGGGTTCTGAACCTTCCCCGGAACCCCCTGCTGGACTGGACCTTCGGACACTCCCTCATCAACTGTCACGTGGAACACCACCTCTTCCCCTTCCTCTCGGACAACATGTGTCTCAAGGTACAATGTGTTTGTGTCCCAAATGGCACCCTATTCCCCATAGGGCTAAGGTCAAAAGTAGTGCACTACCTAGGGAATAGGATACCATAGGACACAGACAGTGTGTCTGTCAAATATGTGTGGGGAAAGTCAGGATTGGGGTCAATTCCATTTCACATTTACTAATTGAAAAGCAATGAGGAATTGATCAAATTGAAATGGAATTGACCCCAACCTTGTTTCCATTGCAATAACAGTATATCTGTCAAATATACATTAATCAAATTAGCTTCTTTCAAGAAAATTACATTCACTTTCACCTCCGAACTACATGGAAATATATGACAACTGCTGATGTAAAACAAAAATGTCTTGATAAAATAAATGTGATCGATATGAAGCTATTTCCTTTCCTCTCAGGTAAAGCCCATCGTGTCCCAGTATCTAAAGGAGAAGGCACTTCCATACCAGGAAGACACATATCTCTCCCGTCTGCAGCTCTTCTTTCACAAGTACCAGGAGCTCATGGTGTTCGCCCCGCCCATCACCGAGCTGGTGGGGGTGCAATGATGGAGGGGGGAAGGAGAGAGGGAGACGGAGAGAGGGAGACGGAGAGAGGGAGACGGAGAGAGGGAGACGGAGAGAGGAAGACAGAGAGAGGAAGACAGAGAGAGGGAGGGAGGGAGACGGAGAGAGGAAGATGGAGAGAGGGAGACGGAAAGAGGGAGACAGAAAGAGGGAGACAGAAAGAGGGAGACAGAGAGAGGGAGACGGAGAGAGGGAGACGGAGAGAGGAAGACGGAGAGAGGGAGACCAGAGAGGAAGACAGAGAGAGGGGACAGAGAGAGGGAGACGGAGAGGGAAGACAGAGAGAGGGAGACAGAAAGAGGCAGACAGAGAGAGGGAGACAGAGAGGGAGACGGAGAGAGGAAGACGGAGAGAGGAAGACAGAGAGTGGGAGACAGAAAGAGGGAGACAGAGAGAGGGAGACGGAGAGAGGGGAGATTTAGAGAGGGAGACAGAGAGAGGGAGACAGAGAGAGGGAGACAGAGAGAGGAAGACGGAGAGAGGGAGACGGAGAGAGTAGACGGAGTCAAATAGAGAGGGAGACAAGAGGGAGACAGAGAATTACAGACTTTCACCTCCGAGACTACATGGAAATAGAGACAGACTGCTGATGAAAACAAAAGATGTCTTGAGGGAGAAGAAAGGTGACGGAGAGAGGGAGACGGAGAGCGGGAGACGGAAAGGGAGATCGGAGAGTATCTAGACGGAGAGAGGCACTTCCAGAGAGGGAGACAGAGAGCGGGAGACAGAGCTCTTCTTTCGGAGAGAGGGAGAGGAGCTCATGGTGTTCGACAGAGAGCCGGAGCAGAGAGGGGAGACAGAGAGAGGGAGACGGAGAGAGGGAGACAGAGAGAGGGAGACAGAGAGCGGGAGACAGAGAGCGGGAGACAGAGAGAGGGAGACAGAGAGCGGGAGATGGAGAGAGGGAGACGGAGAGAGGGAGGGAGGGAGACGGAGAGAGGAAGATGGAGAGAGGGAGACGGAAAGAGGGAGACAGAAAGAGGGAGACAGAAAGAGGGAGACAGAGAGAGGGAGACGGAGAGAGGGAGACGGAGAGAGGAAGACGGAGAGAGGGAGACGGAGAGAGGAAGACAGAGAGAGGGAGACAGAGAGAGGGAGACGGAGAGAGGAAGACAGAGAGAGGGAGACAGAAAGAGGGAGACAGAGAGAGGGAGACAGAGAGAGGGAGACGGAGAGAGGAAGACGGAGAGAGGAAGACAGAGAGCGGGAGACAGAAAGAGGGAGACAGAGAGAGGGAGACGGAGAGAGGGAGACGGAGAGAGGGAGACAGAGAGAGGGAGACAGAGAGAGGGAGACAGAGAGAGGAAGACGGAGAGAGGGAGACGGAGAGAGGGAGACGGAGAGCGGGAGACGGAGAGAGGGAGACGGAGAGAGGGAGACGGAGAGTGGGAGACGGAGAGCGGGAGACGGAGAGAGGGAGAGAGGGAGACGGAGAGAGGGAGACGGAGAGAGGGAGACGGAGAGAGGGAGACAGAGAGAGGGAGACGGAGAGAGGGAGACGGAGAGCGGGAGACGGAGAGAGGGAGACGGAGAGAGGGAGACGGAGAGAGGGAGACGGAGAGAGGGAGACAGAGAGCGGGAGACAGAGAGCGGGAGACGGAGAGAGGGAGAGAGAGAGGGAGACAGAGAGCGGGAGACAGAGAGCGGGAGACAGAGAGAGGGAGACGGAGAGAGGGAGACAGAGAGAGGGAGACAGAGAGCGGGAGACAGAGAGCGGGAGACAGAGAGAGGGAGACAGAGAGCGGGAGATGGAGAGAGGGAGACGGAGAGAGGGAGACAGAGGTCAGAGGTGGAGGATGACATGCACCTACTAACTAACCCATGCTGTCATTGGAATTACAGATTGTTAACACTGTCCTATCTAGCAGGATCAATAAGAGCTCAAACTAACTGGCATTAACACAGCTGCAAATTCATCAATTATTCCTGTGGAAAAACAATTAAATGAACTGTAACGAATACATCATCTTCATAATCTAAGACTGTAATATGATAGCTACCAATGATCTCTAGTCAAGACAATGTGTGTATTTAATGGTACATACATATTTTCATAAAGTGACCTGTGTTTTTCCCTTTATGTGATCTATCATAGTAGTAAAAGAAAACAGAAACACACCACATTACCTAGACAGAGTCCAAATCATATTAACATGTAACAATATTAAACCGCTAATATCAATGTGATGTAATTGATAGGCTCATAGGGCTATCGTCAAAACTAGTGCACTACATTTGACCAAGGCTCATAGGCCTCTCGTCCAAACTAGTCCACTACTTTTGACCAAGGCTCATAGGTCTCTCGTCCAAACTAGTCCACTACATTTGACCAAGGCTCATAGGCCTCTCGTCCAAACTAGTCCACTACTTTTGACCAAGGCTCATAGGTCTCTCGTCCAAACTAGTCCACTACTTTTAACCAAGGCTCATAGGGCTATCGTCCAAACTAGTCCACTACTTTTGACCAAGGCTCATAGGTCTCTCGTCCAAATTAGTCCACTACTTTTGACCAAGGCTCATAGGCCTCTCGTCCAAACTAGTCCACTACTTTTGACCAAGGCTCATAGGTCTCTCGTCCAAACTAGTCCACTACATTTGACCAAGGCTCATAGGCCTCTCGTCCAAACTAGTCCACTACATTTGACCAAGGCTCATAGACCTCTCGTCAAAACTAGTCCACTACATTTGACCAAGGCTCATAGGCCTCTCGTCCAAACTAGTCCACTACATTTGACCAAGGCTCATAGGCCTCTCGTCCAAACTAGTCCACTACATTTGACCAAGGCTCATAGACCTCTCGTCAAAACTAGTCCACTACATTTGACCAAGGCTCATAGGCCTCTCGTCCAAACTAGTCCACTACATTTGACCAAGGCTCATAGGGCTATCGTCAAAACTAGTCCACTACTTTTGACCAAGGCTCATAGGCCTCTCGTCAAAATTAGTCCACTACATTTGACCAAGGCTCATAGGCCTCTCGTCCAAACTAGTGCACTACATTTGACCAAGGCTCATAGGCCTCTCGTCCAAACTAGTCCACTACTTTTAACCAAGGCTCATAGGCCTCTCGTCCAAACTAGTGCACTACATTTGACCAAGGCTCATAGGCCTCTCGTCCAAACTAGTCCACTACATTTGACCAAGGCTCATAGGCCTCTCGTCCAAACTAGTCCACTACATTTGACCAAGGCTCATAGGCCTCTCGTCCAAACTAGTCCACTACATTTGACCAAGGCTCATAGGGCTATCGTCAAAACTAGTGCACTACATTTGACCAAGGCTCATAGGCCTCTCGTCAAAACTAGTCCACTACATTTGACCAAGGCTCATAGGGCTATCGTCAAAACTAGTGCACTACATTTGACCAAGGCTCATAGGGCTATCGTCAAAACTAGTGCACTACATTTGACCAAGGCTCATAGGCCTCTCGTCAAAACTAGTCCACTACATTTGACCAAGGCTCATAGGGCTATCGTCAAAACTAGTCCACTACATTTGACCAAGGCTCATAGGCCTCTCGTCCAAACTAGTCCACTACTTTTGACCAAGGCTCATAGGGCTATTGTCAAAACTAGTGCACTACATTTGACCAAGGCTCATAGGGCTATTGTCAAATCTAGTCCACTACATGGAGTAGGGTGACATTTAGGACACATCCTGAATATGTCTAACTGACTGAGCAGATGAATCCGACCAGGAGCGTATTTACCACAGACCGATTGTGTTTTTTTTTCAGTTGTTGACACAGAAAACCGTTGTTTGCACTGAAATGACAGTAAATATGAAATAAATCAATGAATCATGTCTGTGCCATTGTGCTATGTTTAAATTCTGAGAAACGTCCCTTGAAAAGCTGAGATGCTGTAGTATGAGACCAGTGTTTATTGCCAGTCAATACCCTGCGTTGTTCTGTGTTGATCTGTATGCTATTCAGTTCTGCCACTAGGTGGCAGAGTTGGATCAGTCTTTCCAATCAAAGCTCTGGCCTCTTATCAACTCAAAAGAATAAAATAATCAATATTTGCTTCTCCGTTGCATTGCACTTTGGAATTTGGAATTTGTCCAACCACTTAGATATACAAACGACCAGCGTCAGACCAGCGTGTCGTTTGTATACCTCTGGTAGGATACCATCGTTTCTTATCAGAAAATACATAGGGAATAAATTATTAATTCAAATGCTTGATTGATCCTTTTATATAATCATCTGATAGTATGGAAGTGTTATCCATCAATGATCAACTCATGATCAACTCCAGATGTGCAAATCATGACAGAGACAACAGGAGTACTACTACACCTCTGTGTCCAGTCTGAGCTCCACCCATGTTGCTACTTTTACTCTGTCATCTGATACACAAGGAAATAAATGGGAGGGCCGTGATTGCATGGAGGAGGGCGCGTGGGTGTGTTTGTTTCGGGGCGGGTATATGTATGTATGTGTGTTTGTTTTTGTGTGTGTGTGTGTTGGGTGTGTGTGTGTGTGTGTGTGTGGAGTGTGTGTGTGTGTGTGGAGTTAGCTGAAAGTATGAGAGATTCAGCTGAGACGCTCACATAGTTGAGGTGTGGCTTGTTAGAGGCTCCAGGAAGGAACTAACTCAGGTTAGCCGGAGGCAGACAGAGTAGAACAGAACAGAACAGGAGCGGCTGAGGCGAGTTCATCTGAGAGAGAGTGAGCTATGGCAGACACAGAACTCAAACCAGAGTCAAAACCAGACCAGAAACTCTGCTGCACTGTTTGTTCCAGTGCTCTCAATGGTGACAAATCCTCTACCTGTGGCCACTTAGTCTGTGACTCCTGCCTGGGCAAGAAAAGTAAGGGCTGCCCCCAGTGTTTACAATGCTCTGGCAAGCCTATACCGGCATCTGTGGAACAGAACGGAACGATGATTGAAATAGTGGCTGAGTCTCCACTGGTGATCAAAACCGAAGAAAGAGAGAAAAGGGATCTGAAGGAATCAGAGGACCCTAAGACACCAGAGGATGCAATGATACAGAAAGACCTGAAGGAATCAGAGGACCCCAAGACACCAGAGGATGCAATGATACAGGAAGACCTGAAGGAATCAGAGGACCCTAAGACACCAGAGGATGCAATGATACAGAAAGACCTGAAGGAATCAGAAGACCCCAAGACACCAGAGGATGCAATGATACAGGAAGACCTGAAGGAATCAGAGGAAGAGAAAAATAAAGAGATTGATCCTCCACAGCCTGCAGAGGAAGTGAAAGAGGATGTGGGGGTTGGGGAGCGAGACACATTAAGGGAAGAGAAAGCAAAAGGAGAGGTGAAAGTAGAGCCGTTGGGGCCCGATGATGTTGTGTGTGACTCGTGTATGGAGATGAGCCCGTGCCGGGCCCTCAAGTCCTGCCTCACCTGCCTTGTGTCCTACTGCGAGGCCCACCTTAGGCCTCACCTGGAGAACCCCAAGTTCCAGAACCACAGGTTGGTGGAGCCGCTGAGGGACATCGAGAGACGGACCTGTGAGACCCACAAGTGGCCCCTGGACCTTTTCTGTTGTGCCGACGCTGTGTGTGTCTGTCAGGACTGTGTGACAGAGGACCACAGGGGACACAACACTGTGCCTGTGATGGAGGCACGCAGAAACATTGAGGTATTGCATGCATTCCTTCTTTCTCTCCCATTCTTTCTGTTTCTCTGTCTCTCCCTCTCTCCCTTTCCCCCAGTTTCTCGCTGTCTCTCCCTCTCTCTATTCTGTCTCCTTTCTCTGTTTCTCACTCTCTCCCATTCTCTCTTTCTCTCTCTCTCTCTCTCTCCCTCGCTCTCTCTCCCTTTCTCTCTCAGTTTCTCCGACTCTCCCTTTCTCTCCCTCTCTCTCTCAGTTTCTCTGTCTCTCCCTCTCTCTCAGTTTCTCTGTCTCTCCCTTTCTCTCCCTCTCTCTCTCAGTTTCTCTGTCTCTCCCTCTCTCTCAGTTTCTCTGTCTCTCCCTTTCTCTCCCTCTCTCTCAGTTTCTCTGTCTCTCCCTTTCTCTCCCTCTCTCTTCCTCTGTGTCTTTCTCTCTCCCTCTCCCTCTCTCTCAGTTTCTCTGGCTCTCCGTTTCTCTCCCTCTCTCTTCCTCTGTGTCTTTCTCTCTCCCTTTCTCTCTCAGTTTCTCTCTCTCCCTTTCTCTCCCTCTCTCTCAGTGTCTCCCTTTCTCTCCCTCTCTGTCTCTCCCTGTCTCTCAGTCTCTCTCTCTCTCTCTCTCTCTCTCTCTCTCTCTCTCTCTCTCTCTCTCTCTCTCTCTCTCTCTCTCAGTTTCTCTGTCTCTCACTCACTCTCACGTTCTTTGATACACATGCACGAACAAACATTTGCATAGATTTGATATCTAAAGGAAACACCTTGTCCATAAAGGGACAAACCATTCTGAAATGACAGAACACCGTATCAGTTGTGTGGTGTTGTTATCTATGAAAATTGGCCACCTCGTGTTTGTTTGTAAGTAAAGAGTCACCTAAGTTTCTGTACGTGGCGAGACTGGAATAAAATCAGGCTGTTTTCTTCACAAACTCATCCAGACCCGCTGTGGTAAGTGATCAGTCTGAAACATCCTACTGTATTGTATTAACCCATGCATTTTCCAAATGCTATAGCCTACATTGATTTTTATTAAGTCAGTATCTTCAACTATTCGTCACACTTTACAATTTGTCCTTGGCATACTAAGTAGATTTCATCTTAAGTCTTGTGCCGTAATGCATCAAAGGCAGCTTTTTTCTTTATTACACTTATAGACATGCACACATTTGACAACAGGTACACCAGTGTATAAAACATTATGAACACCTGCTCTTTCCATGACATAGACTGACCAACTGAATCCAGGTGAAATGTATGATCCCTTATTGATGTCACTTGTTAAATCCACTTCAGTCAGTGTAGATGAAGGGGGAAGGAGACAGGTTAAACATAAGGATTTTTTGTTTTGAAAGCCTTGAGACAATTGAGACATGGATTCTGTATGTGTGCCTTTCTGAGGGTTTATGGGCAAGACAAAAGATTTAAGTTCCCTTGAACGGGGGTATGGTAGTAGGTGGCAGGCACACTGGGTTGTGTCAAGAACTACAACGTTAATGGGTCTCTCACTCTCAACAGTTTCCTGTGTTTATCAAGATTAGTCCACCACCCAAAGGACATCCAGCCAACTTGACACAACTGTGGGAAGCATTGGAGTCAACATGCATCCTTGTGTAATGCTTTCGACACCTTGTAGAGTCCATGCCCCGATGAATTGAGGCTGTTCTGAGGGCAAAAGGGGGTGTAACTCAATATTAGGAAGGTGTTCTTAATGTTTTGTACACTCAGTGTATATAGTAGTGTCTGACCGGTGGTAGGCAGGGCTGGCCCTTGCCTTTTACAGGGCCCTAAGTGAGATTTGGTGGGGGGCCCACCCAGGGGGGGCCCACCCACCTCGCAGACAAAAATGTTTTAGTGCCCCCTCCACAACAGTTGAAATAAACATTTACGTTTTTAAAGTTCATTTCCTGCTTATCTACATATTCTATCATTGGGAGTAGAGAAGTTTAGCAGTTGTATTTTAAAAAAATATGCAATTTTACTCATTTTGCCATGGGGCAGATAGAAAAAGTTGCAGTTTTAAAGCTAATTTCCTGCAATTCTACACATTTTGCCTAGACGTATGCCATGTCAGTGATATCTGACTGAGAGTGACTAACAAAGTCAATGAGGCCTCGTGGAGGTCAGGGCCCCTGGGCACATTCCCTGTGTGACTATCGGTATTCTGCCATAAATCCTACACATTTAGATAGCTGGCTAGACTGATTTACCCTTCTAAAAATGACTAATTGAGTGACTGCCAGTGACTGACATAAGAAGAGAAACCCTGCTGAAACCACATTTCAAAATGGCACATTGTGTGTTCTATGACTTTATTCAAAGTTAAGGAAAATTACTAAATAAAATCAAACTTTATTTAACGTGAATACGACATTTCAATTACTAATTGTTAGACGGGAACCGGAATTAAAGACACACTCAGTCAAATAGAACTATCCAAGCAGAAGATCTCCTTCAAATGTTGATATTTGGTTGCGTTGACAACCAATACAATTCAAGTTCGCTTTTGAAATACAGTAAATAGCTTATTAACTTGTCGACAAGTTAACAAATTGAGTCTCGAACTCAAACAAAAATGTAATGCTCCTGAGTAGCGCAGCAGTCTAAGGGTGTACTAGAGGCATAACTACAGACCCTGGTTCGTTCCCATGATGTGTCACAACCGGCCGTGATCAGGAGTCCCATAGGGCAGCGCACAATTGCCTAGCGTCGTCCGGTTTAGGGGAGGATTTGTCCCGGGGTAGGCCGTCATTGTAAATAAGAATTTGTTCTTAACTGACTTGCCTCGTTAAATAAATAAAAAAATAAAAAAATGAAAATAACAACTCAAGGACAGAGCTACAAAGATTTAAAAATAAGAATACACACTTTCATTCACTTACACAACATTTCAATAGACAATACCCACTGGGCACAGACGTCAATTCAACATCTATTCTACGTTAATTCAACATCTATTCTACGTTAATTCAACATCTATTTTACGTCAATTCAACGTAATGTCATTGAAATGACGTGGAAACGACGTTGATTCAACTAGTGTGTGTTCCCAGTGGGTAATAACTCAAGGACATAACTACATACATTTAAAATTAAGAATACATACTTATATAGACTTATTCAGCACATAGCTGAACAACAGCACATAGCTTTCTCACAGCGCTGCTCTTAAATGAACCACCTAAGACATACAATCAATCAATCAATCAATCAATCAATCATCCGATAAATCCCATGCTCACGTCCGTGGAGGCTCCTCAGAGGAGGAAGGAGAGGACCATCCTCCTCAGTGAATTTCATCAAAATAAAAATAGTGAAACACTTAAAACAGTTATTAGATAACAGTTATTAAATATATTAATGTCACCAAATAGTTTATTAAAACACTGTTTTGCTATTAAGATCTACAGTAGCCTCAACAGCACTCTGTAAGGTAGCACAATTGTGTAGCAGGAGGACAGCTAGTTCCCGTCCTGCTCTGGGTACATTGACGTCAATACAAAACCTAGGAGGTTCATGGTTTTCACACCCTATCCATAGACTTGCACAGTAATTATGACAACTTCTGGAGGATGTCCTCCAACCTATCAGAGCTATTGCAGCATGAAATGACATGTTGTCCACCCAATCAAAGGATCAGAGAATTAATCTAGTTCTGGTAGCATAAGTGACAGCTAGCTAGCACTGCAGTGCATAACATGTGGTGAGTAGTTGACTCAAAAAGAGAGAAAGAAAATAGTTGAACAGTTTAGAACAAATGTATTTCTTCAAAAATGAAGGAGGCGCAAAAGAAAGCGAGCTACGTATATTTTGTTGTATTTTTTCCACTTTTACTTACCTAGCGAATGCAGCTAGCTAGTTTAGCCTACTCAAATACCCGGCTCAAACAGAGAGGGATGCTATGTTAGCTAGCTGGCTATGGCTATCCAACAGAGAGGGATGCTATATTAGCTAGCTGGCTATGGCTATCCAACAGAGAGGGATGCTATGTTAGCTATCTGGCTATGGCTATCCAACAGAGAGGGATGCTATGTTAGCTAGCTGGCTATGGCTATCCAACAGAGAGGGATGCTATGTTAGCTAGCTGGCTATGGTTATCCAACAGAGAGGGATGCTATGTTAGCTAGCTGGCTATGGCTATCCAACAGAGAGGGATGCTATGTTAGCTAGCTGGCTATGGCTATCCAACAGAGAGGGATGCTATGTTAGCTAGCTGGCTATGGCTATCCAACAGAGAGGGATGCTATGTGAGCTAGCTGGCTATGGCTATCCAACAGAGAGGGATGCTATGTTAGCTAGCTGGCTATGGCTATCCAACAGAGAGGGATGCTATGTTAGCTAGCTGGCTATGGCTATCCAACAGAGATGGATGCTATGTTAGCTAGCTGGCTATGGCTATCCAACAGAGAGGGATGCTATGTTAGCTAGCTGGCTATGGCTATCCAACAGAGAGGGATGCTATGTTAGCTAGCTGGCTATGGCTATCCAACAGAGAGGAAGGCTATTTATGTTAACTAGATGGCCAAGACTATGCAACACTGGAACTCTTCCAAGTCAAGGTAAGTCTTTGGTTTTATTAATTTATTGTCACCGGGACCCGCCGGTGTAACTGCTAAACCTTCTCGCTGACTGTACACTGTACTGCATGATTGTAGCGGGTTTACTAACGAGTTAGTTCTAGTAGCTATGTTGACTAGTATGACGTTAGCTAATACGGTGACAACGATGTAGGCTGTGTGTAGTGGTTAGCGGTTATGACTTGAAGGAATGGCTTGAATTTTTTTTTCTTCCGCCTGGTCACAGACAGCTTTTGTGTTGTTCACTGAAGTCCACAAGATAAGGGAAAGGGTGAGAGGAGGAGAGCGCATAGATGCGAGAAGGAATTGTACAACAGACAAAAGATCATGCTGTTTGTATGTGGCTGCTATGAAAGTGAACTGTGTCTGCGTGTGATCAGGGGTGTATTAATTCCTCCAATTCTGTTGAAAAACGTTTCATAAACAGAAAGGGGATAACATACCTGAATCTGTGGAATTCAACTGAATTCAAAATCTTTCAGACACTTTCACTCTCCTGCTATATGAAATGATATGAAATGAATGCATGTTGAAGATATCATGCAGGTCATTGGGTCATAGGTCATTGCAGGTCTGTGGAGATCTTCACCATTGCTGTTATAATCTGTGCATAATCTCGAACGGCGTTGATCACCATGTACTTTTAATATAAGCTCAACTGAAATCCAGGCCATTTCATTCTGCTATTCTACTAACCAAAAATCAGACATTGTTTTTCCATTGGAATTTGGTTGTGCTTTTCGATGGTTGAAAGCATAGTGATAACACATTGGAAATTCAAACTAACCTTTGAGCTGTATTTTTGAGTGATTGAATACAGGTGGTAATCTCATTGTTCAACATTTTAATAAAATAATAACCCAATTATCCACGTTGAAATGACGTGGTGTGCCTGGTGGGTAGTCCCTCTCAGTGAAATGACGTGGTGTGCCTGGTGGGTAGTCCCTCTCAGTGAAATGACGTGGTGTGCCTGGTGGGTAGTCTCTCTCAGTGAAATGACGTGGTGTGCCTGGTGGGTAGTCTCTCTCAGTGAAATGACGTGGTGTGCCTGGTGGGTAGTCCCTCTCAGTGAAATGACGTGGTGTGCCTGGTGGGTAGTCCCTCTCAGTGAAATGACATGGTGTGCCTGGTGGGTAGTCCCTCTCAGTGAAATGACGTGGTGTGCCTGGTGGGTAGTCCCTCTCAGTGAAAGGACGTGGTGTGCCTGGTGGGTAGTCCCTCTCAGTGAAATGACGTGGTGTGCCTGGTGGGTAGTCTCTCTCAGTGACAGAGACAGCCCACAACCCTCAGGTCCAGTCATTCATTCGATCATTCCAACAGAGATCCTCACACCTGTTATTTGCATTTGAACCGTTGTTGCAACACTTTAAATAGTGACATTCCCTTTCTAAATCAAGGAATGACTGAAAAACACAGAACGGTATTGACAATAGTCATGCAACAACTCAATTACTATTAGCTGAATCCCTCGGTCATTCTTCATTCCTCGGTCATTCAGGCTCTTCTTTATCTCGCTTTCTTCTTGTGTGTTCACAAGCAAATACCTCTTTTGAGGTATTACATAACTCACAAAGGAATGGGGAAGGCGTTGTTTGATCTGATCCGACTGACACATCGTTGAACAGGAGGCAGAGCTTGTCCGTGTTGAGCCAGGATAGTCTCAAACAATTCAGTATATGCCATTTATCCAGACTTATCCAAACCTCGTTGTTACTGTTTACTGCTGGCTCAGGGAACATCCAAATAAGATCATTCTGTTGACATACAGTTTGACGGGGGATTCAGATTCCCTTCAAAGGTTCTCTCTGTTGTCTCACTGAGCATACGGGGGATTCCGATTCCCTTCAAAGGTTCTCTCTGTTGTCTCACTGAGCATCCGGGGGATTCCGATTCCCTTCAAAGGTTCTCTCTGTTGTCTCACTGAGCATAATATTCAGATTCCCTTCAAAGGTTCTCTCTGTTGTCTCACTGAGCATACGGGGATTCAGATTCCCTTTGAGGTTCTCTCTGTTGTCTCACTGAACAGGGGCAGATTCCCTTCAAAGGTTCTCTCTGTTGTCTCACTGAGCATAGGGGATTCAGATTCCCTTCAAACAATTCTCTCTGTTGTCTCACTGATTTATCCAGATTCAGATTCCCTTCAAAGGTTCTTCTGTTGTCTCACTGGCATACGGGGATTCAGATTCCCTTCAAAGGTTCTTCTGTTGTCTCACTGAGCATGACGGGGATTCAGATTCCCTTCAAAGGTTCTCTCTGTTGTCTCACTGAGCATACGGGGATTCAGATTCCCTTCAAAGGTTCTCTCTGTTGTCTCACTGAGCATACGGGGGATTCAGATTCCCTTCAAAGGTTCTCTCTGTTGTCTCACTGAGCATACGGGGGATTCAGATTCCCTTCAAAGGTTCTCTCTGTTGTCTCACTGAGCATACGGGGGATTCAGATTCCCTTCAAAGGTTCTCTCTGTTGTCTCACTGAGCATACGGGGGATTCAGATTCCCTTCAAAGGTTCTCTCTGTTGTCTCACTGAGCATACGGGGGATTCAGATTCCCTTCAAAGGTTCTCTCTGTTGTCTCACTGAGCATAACACCATTTACATTTAACAAGACACAACATGTGAGTAGTTGTAAGTAATGTTTTGTGACGTGAGATATTTGTCTCTGTGAGTATAGGATAATAAGGATAATTAACATTCATGCCTCATCTACAAATTGTTTAAAGCCCAAACAGGTCGAACAACTTTGTTGTTCCGTTGTTCTATAGAACACAATATTCGTTTTTTTATTTTATTTTATTTTATTATACTTCCCCAGAGCAATGAGAGCGTGCTCAGACCAGAACAGGAATCTACTGAGGGGAAAGGAGAGGGTAGGACACAAGAGCAGCTGTTGAGTGAGTAACCTGGTCCCAGATCTGGTTGTGTTGTTTTTGCTAACTCTGTCATTGATAATGACCATAGAGAGTTGGCAAGACAGCACAATCACATCTGGGACCAGGCTAGCTCTTAAAATGGCTGAGGAATATGGAAATGCTTCATTAACAGTCACACACTAGGCTGCCTGGGAGGTTTTCAAAGTGTTACCTTTCAATAAAGGGGCTCTCATTTTGAGCACTCTCACACCTACACCAGCACAGGTTTCTGGAATGATGAGAAAATAGTTTATGGAAATATGCATATTGACATGCATGTAAAGAAAACAAATTGCTACTTTATTTCAAGCATCATTCATTTTTAAATTAAATCAAATGAACCTTATAATATTCCTTTCTGCACACTCTTATGATAGTGATATTTGCTAGTAATGTCTCTCCTGAGCACTCGGGGGATTTGGCCTGTATGGGTACGGCTACATTGAAAGGTTTCTTACAGAAGAAATATGGACCACATATGCATAACCGTGGTAACAATCAAAAGGGAAAGATTATGGGGATAAGTATTAGACTAAAAGGTGAGGACACGACAGTTCACCTGCCTCAAGACTGAGTCCGAACATTACACTATTGATTTTATGTGCATTTGACATTTACTGTGCTTCTCATTTAACATTACATTTAAGTCATTTAGCAGACGCTCTTATCCAGAGCGACTTACAAATTGGTGCATTCTCGACCACATTTGTTGATAACGAAATCTGAAAATACTCAGAATACTTTCAGTAACATTCTAAGAATATTCTTGGAAAATGTGGAGTAGGTACAATATAAAACAACAACAAAAATGGACAAGGGTTTGAGGAAGAACTGGTCTGCAAGTCTTCAACTATAAGCTGCTTTCCAAACTGTACCATTGAGGAACCGGAGCGAGCACACTTGTAGCTGTTAAGTTTGGAACACATCCCCACCATCACACCATTGTTTTTTTTTGTACCTTTATTTAACGAGGCAAGTCAGTTAAAGAACAAATCCATATTTTCAATGACGGCCTAGGAACAGTGGGTTAACTGCCTGTTCAGGGGCAGAGCAACAGATTTGTACCTTGTCGGGCTCGGGGATTCGAACTTGTAACCTTTCGGTTACTAGTCCAACACTCTAACCACTAGGATACCCTGCCACCCCAATTGCTGTTGTTGTTTACGTAATCCATTGTAAATCGTGTCAGGTTGGCATCATTTGAAAGCTTGTTCTATTGCCAACGTGACTAGCTAGACTATACAATATGATCTTACAGGTTTAGGCTTCACAATTCAGACAAGAAAGACTGTCATTTTGGTGTGCATAGAAGTGAGTCATGAGTACATTCAGATTTGTAGTCCTCAGCAAATGTTCTTTACAATACTACAAACATAGGCTCATTCTGTTCAGGTCAACCCAGGGTATAACACCATGTCATCATGTAACTGTGCATCAAAACACAGAGATCATAAACGTTGACTCTGTACATTACATGAGTTTTATGACGTAGAAATGTGAAGTGCACGTTTGGACTCACAGCTGTTTTTGCTTACTTGTATGACATCAAAGCAGTAATTATTATAATCTTTAACGTCTCATCTTTCAAAACACATTGAGCCCTCTTAATTTGCAGCATTTCCCTCACTCAGAGAACAAAACATTTGCAAAAATGTTCTAATGTCCATTGCTTGTGTTTCTTGGCCCAAGCAAGTCTCTTCTTCTTATTGGTGTCTTTTAGTAGTGGTTTCTTTGCAGCAAATCCACCATGAAGGCCTGATTAACACAGTCTCCTCTGAACAGTTGCTGTTGAGATGTGTCTGTTACTTGACCTCTGTGAAGCATTTATTTGGGCTGTAATCTGAGGTGCAGTTAAATCTAATGAATTGATCCTCTGCAGCAGAAGTAACTCTGGTTCTTCCTTTCTTGTGGCGGTCCTCATGAGAGCCAGTGTCATCATAGCGCTTTATGTTTTTTTTTTGCAAAGTTCTTGACATTTTCCACATTGTCTGACCTTCATGTCTTAAAGTAATGATGGACTGTCATTAGTCTTTGCTTATTTGTGCTGTTCTTGCCATAATATGGACTTGGTCTTTGACCAAATAGGGCTATCTTCTGTATACCACCCCTACCTTGTCACAACACAAGTGAAATGCATTAAGAAGGAAAGAAATTCCACAAATGAACTCTTAACAAGGCACACCTGTTTATTGAAATGCATTCCAGGTGACTACCTCATGAAGCTGGTTGAGAGAATGCCAAGAGTGCGCAAAGCTGTCATCAAGGCAAAGGCTGGCTACTTTGAAGAATCTTTGTTTAACACTTTTTTGGTTACTACATGACTCCATGTGTGCCATTTCATAGTATCGATGTCGTCACTATTATTCTACAATGTAGAAAATAGTACAAATAAAGAAAAACCCTTGAATGAGTAGTTGTCCAAACTTTTGACTGGTACTGTAATTCAATGAATCAACATTTTATTTAATATTATACAAATAATGTCTATGTAAATGGTTAGTGCGTTTACTCATCCATCTTACATCAAAACAAGAGATGACTGGATAGTGAAATGAAGTGTCCAATAGAAATGATCATCAGAAGGACTGGATCAGAAACCTGTACATCCAGTAGCTAGATCTCTTGGAGCAAGGTTGGCCATGCATGTTCTAGGTCTATGCATTGTTACTTTTAGCACTATTGTTGTGGTCCTACAACCAATTCTAACAGTAAACCAGTAGCATATATAACCCATTGGAGATATACTCTTCAGTCTCACCGGGACTTGGGACCTTCCTTGGGAACTTAATTCGCAGACAGGGTTGAGCAGTTTTCACAGTTATCTGTAGCTGAGGTTAGAAAACATAGAAATTAGACCAGGACTTGTTTCATTATTTTCAAGTGATATAACATTTCATATTTCTTTGCAATTGTGTTTTTGTATTGTCACAGATCTCTCTTTGGGACTGGACATATGTTCGTTAGCTTGCTAGCTGTAGCTAGCTAGCTAGCTGACGTTACCTAGAATGGATGGTTAACCCGATAAACCACTTACCCATGTGCTACACAACCTCCTGCTGCTAACGTTACTATACATGCAGGCAATGCTGCCCGTCCTCCTATAGTTTCTCCCACCAGCTTCCTCTGGTACAGATAGGCATTCTAGCATGAGTACCAGTTGCTCAAGAGTCACTCGGTTCTAAGAAATGCAGGTCCTAACTGTAGTGAATCAGATTCCTTCCCTGAAAAACACAATAGAATAACGCAGAAATCAGATCATATCTGACAATAGAGAAACGGACAGGAAAACGCTCTGTTCCTGTGACTCAGCTGTATTGTTAACGATCCGATAAATTGGTCAAATAAATGAGTTGAACAGAATTGTTCACATAAAGGCATAGCTTCAGCACGACAACAACTTGGCTATAGTGCGCGCAGTCATTGAATTTCCCTCTCCTTCTCTTCCTCTCCTTCTCTTCCTGTTGTCCTTCCTGTCCTTTTTTTAAATGTTTATTCCTGACAGAGGGAACTACTAGATAAGCAAGCAGAGATGGTGAGGACAATGACAGCAGCAGAGAACGCCATCAACAAACTTCAAGTCAACACGGTCTCTATTGAGGTACGGTAGGCTGCCCTCCTTCTTACATGTTTAAAGGATGATGTCAAAGACGGATGGATCTGTGACCGTTGAACAAAGTGCTGCGTAGCATCCCTGTAGCCCAGTGTTTGTACATTACAGATATCCCCTGTAGCCCAGTGTTTGTACATTCCAGATATCCCCTGTAGCCCAGTGTTTGTACATTCCAGATATCCCCTGTAGCCCAGTGTTTGTACATTCCAGATATCCCCTGTAGCCCAGTGTTTGTACATTCCAGATATCCCCTGTAGCCCAGTGTTTGTACATTCCAGATATCCCCTGTAGCCCAGTGTTTGTACATTCCAGATATCCCCTGTAGCCCAGTGTTTGTACATTCCAGATATCCCCTGTAGCCCAGTTTTTTTACATTCCAGATATCCCCTGTAGCCCAGTGTTTGTACATTCCAGATATCCCCTGTAGCCCAGTGTTTGTACATTCCAGATATCCAATCCCTGTAGCCCAGTGTTTGTACATTCCAGATATCCCATCCCTGTAGCCCAGTGTTTGTACATTACAGATATCCCATCCCTGTAGCCCAGTGTTTGTACATTACAGATATCCCATCCCTGTAGCCCAGTGTTTGTACATTCCAGATATCCCATCCCTGTAGCCCAGTGTTTGTACATTCCAGATATCCCCTGTAGCCCAGTGTTTGTACATTCCAGATATCCCCTGTAGCCCAGTGTTTGTACATTCCAGATATCCCCTGTAGCCCAGTGTTTGTACATTCCAGATATCCAATCCCTGTAGCCCAGTGTTTGTACATTCCAGATATCCCATCCCTGTAGCCCAGTGTTTGTACATTACAGATATCCCATCCCTGTAGCCCAGTGTTTGTACATTCCAGATATCCAATCCCTGTAGCCCCGTGTTTGTACATTCCAGATATCCCATCCCTGTAGCCGAGTGTTTGTACATTCCAGATATCCCATCCCTGTAGCCCAGTGTTTGTACATTACAGATATCCCATCCCTGTAGCCCAGTGTTTGTACATTACAGATATCCCCTGTAGCCCAGTGTTTGTACATTACAGATATCCCATCCCTGTAGCCCAGTGTTTGTACATTCCAGATATCCCATCCCTGTAGCCCAGTGTTTGTACATTCCAGATATCCCATACCTGTAGCCCAGTGTTTGTACATTCCAGATATCCCATCCCTGTAGCCCAGTGTTTGTACATTCCAGATATCCCATCCCTGTAGCCCAGTGTTTGTACATTCCAGATATCCCATCCCTGTAGCCCAGTGTTTGTACATTCCAGATATCCCATCCCTGTAGCCCAGTGTTTGTACATTCCAGATATCCCATCCCTGTAGCCCAGTGTTTGTACATTCCAGATATCCCATCCCTGTAGCCCAGTGTTTGTACATTCCAGATATCCCATCCCTGTAGCCCAGTGTTTGTACATTCCAGATATCCCACGCGACGAGTGACAAAACAGAGACATGTCACAATGTTTTACAAGCATTAAAAAAAAAAACATAAAAAACTACTAAGAAAAGAACAAGAGATGCCTCTAATTTATAAGTAGTCCCCAGGTATCGGAACCGCCCACCCCAACCTGACAGGTTTACCCAGGTGTGGTGAGTGAATTTGTATAGGGTTTGGCTCCACCGTCATGCAGCATTCCTTGTCCCCTAGGGATTGATTGTGTAAGCAGACAGTCAATACCTGAAGCATAGACACCTTTATGGGAAAATGGCAGACTGTGGACACACACACACACACACACACACACACACACACACACACACACACACACACACACACACACACACACACACACACACACACACACACACACGCATGGTGGTATTATACATGTTGTATTGTAGATAGATAGTGTTGTAATAATGTTATATGTAGTGTTGTAGTTTAGCCTTACTTAGTTTGGACCCCAGGAAAACATAATCACAAGAACAAACAAAAGCCACTTAAATCAGACGTCTGTCTGTCTGTCTGTCTGTCTGTCTGTCTGTCTGTCTGTCCGTCTGTCTGTCTGTCCGTTCCGTCCGTCCGTCCGTCCGTCCGTCCGTCCGTCCGTCCGTCCGTCAGTCACCTCAGCCCCTATATCTAAATATACTATACCTAGTGTGTACACAATTCTAAAACGGACCTGACAACACCTCTTCCATCTCCCCATGCAGAATTCAGTGACGGAGGTCCGTGAGGTGATTGAGAACCAGTTTACGGTGCTCCAGGCTGCGGTGGAGCGGGCCAAGAGAGAGGTAAATCCTATTTATTGATGAAGCGATATGCTGTTTTAGGCACTGCCCCTATATTGAGGCTGATCTATTATTTTTTACCTGCTTCTAAAAAATATATATATTGTATGACATCACATTTGATGTATGTTTTATGTGCTGTTTGTTTCTGTAAAATCTGCATATAAACCAAGATTTTGTAATAAACTTAAACCTGAACCTAAAGGTGACGGAGATCCTGGAGGGAGAGGAGAAGCAGGCTCTGAGACAGGCCGATGGGATTAAGGTACACCTGGAGCAGAGGTGCACTGAGCTGAAAAAGACACAGGCGCAGATGGAGAAGCTCTCCAAGAACAAGAATGATGTGGACTTCTTACAGGTGAGGTCTTACTTTGGTCTGGTGGTTTACGATGGTATTGAGATAGAGGTGGTGCCAAGTCCGTAGTTCTAGTCACTGACCTAAGGTGATTCTCATGGTGGTAGGTAATGCACAGACAGTAGCCTCATTTACAGGTGCAAAATCTATTTGGTGGTTAACTATTATTATTCTATTATATTATTATTATTATTTAACCATGGACTGCTGATGAAGTGGTGCCACATGGAGCATGACTCAGGTGGACTCCCTACAGGTAAGGTGTTTTTTCTCTGGTCTGGTGGATACGGTGTTAGTTGTGTTGTGGTGCCACATGGAGCATGACTCAGGTGGACTCCCTACAGGTAAGGTGTTTTTTCTCTGGTCTGGTGGATACCCCCATGGAGCATGACTCAGGTGGACTCCTACAGGTAAGGTGTTTTTCTCTGGTCTGGTGGATAAGGTGTTAGTTGTGTTGTGGTGTCACATGGAGCATGACTCAGGTGGACTCCCTACAGGTAAGGTGTTTTTTCTCTGGTCTGGTGGATAAGGTGTTAGTTGTGTTGTGGTGCCACATGGAGCATGACTCAGGTGGACTCCCTACAGGTAAGGTGTTTTTTCTCCTGGTCTGGTGGATAAGGTGTTAGTTGTGTTGTGGTGTCACATGGAGCATGACTCAGGTGGACTCCTTTTATGGTGTTTTTTCTGGTCTGGTGGATAAGGTGTTTTGTGTTGTGGTGCCTGAACATGACTCAGGACTCCTGGAGGTAAGGTGTTTTTTCTCTGGTCTGGTGGATAAGGTGTTAGTTGTGTTGTGGTGCCACATGGAGCATGACTCAGGTGGACTCCCTACAGGTAAGGTGTTTTTTCTCTGGTCTGGTGGATAAGGTGTTAGTTGTGTTGTGGTGTCACATGGACAAGACTGAGTGGACTCCTACAGGTAAGGTGTTTTTCTCTGGTCTGGTGGATAAGGTGTTAGTTGTGTTGTGGTGCCACATGGAGCATGACTCAGGTGGACTCCTACAGGTAAGGTGTTTTTCTCTGGTCTGGTGGATAAGGTGTTAGTTGTGTTGTGGTGTCACATGGAGATGACTCAGGTGGACTCCCTACAGGTAAGTGTTTTTCTCTGGTCTGGTGGATAAGGTGTTAGTTGTGTTGTGGTGCCATATGGAGCATGACTCAGGTGGACTCCCTACAGGTAAGGTGTTTTTAACTCTGGTCTGGTGGATAAGGTGTTAGTTGTGTTGTGGTGTCACATGGAGCATGACTCAGGTGGACTCCCTACAGGTAAGGTGTTTTTTCTCTGGTCTGGTGGATAAGGTGTTAGTTGTGTTGTGGTGTCACATGGAGCATGACTCAGGTGGACTCCCTACAGGTAAGGTGTTTTTTCTCTGGTCTGGTGGATAAGGTGTTAGTTGTGTTGTGGTGCCACATGGAGCATGACTCAGGTGGACTCCCTACAGGTAAGGTGTTTTTTCTCTGGTCTGGTGGATAAGGTGTTAGTTGTGTTGTGGTGTCACATGGAGCATGACTCAGGTGGACTCCCTACAGGTAAGGTGTTTTTTCTCTGGTCTGGTGGATAAGGTGTTAGTTGTGTTGTGGTGTCACATGGAGCATGACTCAGGTGGACTCCCTACAGGTAAGGTGTTTTTTCTCTGGTCTGGTGGATAAGGTGTTAGTTGTGTTGTGGTGTCACATGGAGCATGACTCAGGTGGACTCCCTACAGGTAAGGTGTTTTTTCTCTGGTCTGGTGGATACGGTGTTAGTTGTGTTGTGGTGCCACATGGAGCATGACTCAGGTGGACTCCCTACAGGTAAGGTGTTTTTTCTCTGGTCTGGTGGATAAGGTGTTAGTTGTGTTGTGGTGCCGGACAGTGCCAAGTGACTCACTAGTGTTATTCACAAACCTGAAGTGCGTATGTGCTGCTGTCATACGTATTTACTATAATCATGAAATACGACTAAAGTAGAAAATAGTGGAGTCTGGTAGGAGGAGCTATAGGGGGATGCGCTCCTTTTATTGGTTGGAATGAAACAGAAAACAAACGCATCAAACATATGGAAACCACGTTTGACTCCATTCCTTTCATTCCATTCCAGAGATTACAAAGAGCCCCTATAGCGCCTCCCGACAGCCTCAGCTGGTAGAAACTAACCTAATGTTTTACCAAAAGCCATGTTTCATCATTAGTATTCACTCAGGTTCCCATTAACGTAAGCAAGTAAGCCTTGTCCAATGGCCAATAAGGGCAGCTATATCCTGTTCCTGTAGCATGAGACAACCTGATGTACAATTACACCCCTTGGACAGGACGCCATTAGTGATACTTCATCAGTCATTTCCAACGGTGTACAAAATAGTGAACCGAGGTGTGTTGTGTGTTTTACAGGAGTACTCCGAGTGGAAGAAGGACTGCTCCGACATCCCCCTACCTGGGGTCTACATCGGCCTCGTGGACCGGCTCAACTCCTTCAGCAGAGAGATTGTTACCTCCACACAGGAGCTGTGTGAGGTGCAGCTGTCCAACTACATTGAGTCACTCAAAGAGACCTGCAAAAATGGTGAGCGCAGTCACCATCTGGTTGGCAAACTGCCATAGTGGCTGGCAGCAAGCCTCTGCACGTCTCTGCTCACCCATTAGTGGGAAAAAGATAACGGCCCGAGCATGCAGTTGTGGTTCAGGCACACAAAAGAAATCCCTCACGCTAGTCACAGAGAAACATAGAAAGTAGAGAGGAAGTGATGGTGTGTTAGGAGGAAGAACAACACTTCAGCTTTGTGCCCCAGATGCAAAGAGAATCTCCATAGACTCTTTACCCGGGTGTGTTTAAACTTATCTACAGACCTGAGGTATCCTTCAGGCAGTGTGGCATAGGTGTAGAGCCCTTGTTACAACTGGTAGACTGGAGTAGAGTAGACTGGTAGACTTGTAGACTGGTAGACTGGAGTAGAGTAGACTGGTAGACTGGAGTAGAGTAGACTGGTAGACTGGAGTAGAGTAGACTGGAGTAGAGTAGACTGGTAGACTGGAGTAGAGTAGACTGGAGTAGAGTAGACTGGTAGACTGGAGAAGACTGGTAGACTGGAGTAGACTGGCAGACTGGAGTAGACTGGTAGACTGGAGTAGACTGGAGTAGACTGGATTAGACTGGTAGACTGGAGTAGACTGGTAAACTGGATTAGACTGGTAGACTGGAGTAGACTGGTAGACTGGAGTAGACTGTTAGACTGCAGTAGACTGGTAGACTGCAGTAGACTGGAGTAGACTGGTAAACTGGATTAGACTGGTAGACTGCAGTAGACTGGTAGACTGGAGTAGACTGGTAAACTGGATTAGACTGGTAGACTGGAGTAGACTGGTTGACTGGAGTAGACTGGAGAAGACTGGAGAAGACTGGTAGACTGGAGTAGACTGGTAGACTGGTAGACTGGAGTAGACTGGTAGACTGGAGAAGACTGGTAGACTGGTAGACTGGAGAAGACTGGTAGACTGGTAGACTGGAGTAGACTGGAGACTGGTAGACTGGAGAAGACTGGTAGACTGGAGTAGACTGGAGTAGACTGGATTCGACTGGTAGACTGGATTCGACTGGTAGACTGGAGTAGACTGGAGTTGACTGGTAGACTGGAGTAGACTGGAGTAGACTGGTAGACTGGATTCGACTGGTAGACTGGAGTAGACTGGTAGACTGGAGTAGACTGGTAGACTGGAGTCAGAGAGAATAACATAGTTAAAAGCCTCTAATCCAGGGCTGTCTGTCACTAGAGGGAAACCCAGCTGTGAGTCAGCATGTTTGATTGTCATATTAACATAGAATAACAAAGACAGTGTAGCGATGTGTTCTTTGTTGCTTGCTCTATATTTACTAATGATTTACCTTCCGTAATAAACAAAGCAAGAGAGGTCATGTATACTGATAGCTCTACAATGTATAGTTCAGCATCAGAATGTAATGAGCTAACAGATGTACTGAGCATTGAACTGAGAATGGTGTCTGAGTGGGTTGATATGAACAAATTGGTGTTGAACATTTCTAAAACTAAATGTATTGTCTTTGGTTCAAGATATATGATTGCTGATGATTCCCAATTGAATTTGTAGATGAATAGAACGCACTTAGAGCAAGTGAAAAAAACTACTAGGCGTCATGTTGGACTCAGCTTTATCATGGTCAGAACACATAGATAAGGTTGCTGTTAAAATACAATGTTCAGTGTATGTAACATCTAGCACACTGAACCAGGTGATTCAATCCCTGGTCCCATCACACTTAGAGTACTGTCCAGTTATATGGTCAATCCCTGGTCCTAACACACTTAGAGTCCTGTCCAGTTATATGGTCAATCCCTAGTCCTATCACACTTAGAGTACTGTCCAGTTATATGGTCAATCCCTGGTCCCATCACACTTAGAGTCCTGTCCAGTTATATGGTCAATGGTCCTATCACACTGGTCCCATCACACACTTAGAGTCCTGTCTGGAGTCCTGTCCCTCACACTTAGAGTCCTGTCCCTGGTCCCATCACACTTAGAGTCCTGTCCAGTTATATGGTCAATCCCTGGTCCTATCACACTTTTTATTTATTTATTTTTTTACCTTTATTTAACTAGGCAAGTCAGTTAAGAACAAATTCTTATTTTCAATGACGGCCTAGGAACAGTGGGTTAACTGCCTGTTCAGGGGCAGAACGACAGATTTGTACCTTGTCAGCTCGGGGGTTTGAACTTGCAACCTTCCGGTTACTAATCCAACGCTCTAACCACTAGGCTACGCTGAGTCCTGTCCTGGTCCCACACTTAGAGTCTGTCCAGTCCCCTGGTCCTATCACTGTCCCTGGTCCGATCACACTTAGAGTACTGTCTGGTTATATGATCAATCCCTGGTCCCATCACACTTAGAGTACTGTCTGGTTATATGGTCAATCCCTGGTCCTATCACACTTAGAGTCCTGTCCCTGGTCCCATCACACTTAGAGTACTGTCCAGTTATATGGTCAATCCCTGGTCCTATCACACTTTGAGTCCTGTCCCTGGTCCCATCACACTTAGAGTACTGTCCAGTTGCTCTAACCATATGAATATTATCCAAATGCATCAAAATCTCTCATGGCTTCACGTTGAAAACAAATTACTATTCAGTCTTCTGATTTTCTTTAGGAATGTTATATTTAAAAAATAAATAAAAAACACAGTATTTGTCAGGCCAGTTAGTACATAGTAGCAACACGCATAACCACCGAACCAGACAGGTAAATTCAGGGCATCTAAGACAACCCAAGCCAAGGACAAATCGTCTTAAACATACAGTTGTATATAGAGCCATAGCTGAATGGAACTCTTTACCAATCCATATTTCTCAGGCAACAAGTAAATCCACCTTCGAGAAAAAAATGTAAGAACATCTAATGTGACAGACCATATGACTGGACAGGAAGTAGAACATCTAATGTGACAGACCATATGACTGGACAGGAAGTAGAACATCTAATGTGACAGACCATATGACTGGACAGGAAGTAGAACATCTAATGTGATAGACCATATGACTGGACAGGAAGTAGAATATCTAATGTGACAGACCATATGACTGGACAGGAAGTAGAACATCTAATGTGACAGACCATATGACTGGACAGGACGTAGAACATCTAATGTGACAGACCATATGACTGGACAGGAAGTAGAACATCTAATGTGACAGACCATATGACTGGACAGGAAGTAGAACATCTAATGTGACAGACCATATGACTGGACAGGAAGTAGAACATCTAATGTGACAGACCATATGACTGGACAGGAAGTAGAACATCTAATGTGACAGACCATATGACTGGACAGGAAGTAGAACATCTAATGTGACAGACCATATGACTGGACAGGAAGTAGAACATCTAATGTGACAGACCATATGACTGGACAGGAAGTAGAACATCTAATGTGACAGACCATATGACTGGACAGGAAGTAGAACATCTAATGTGACAGATCATATGAGTAGACAGGAAATTGAAAGTACATCTAATGTGATAGACCATATGACTGGATAGGAAGTAGAACATCTAATGTGACAGACCATATGACTGGACAGGAAGTAGAACATCTAATGTGACAGACCATATGACTGGACAGGAAGTAGAACATCTAATGTGACAGACCATATGACTGGACAGGAAGTAGAACATCTAATGTGATAGACCATATGACTGGACAGGAAATAGGAAGAACATCTAATGTGACAGATCATATGAGTAGACAGGAAATTGAAAGTACATCTAATGTGATAGACCATATGACTGGACAGGAAATTGAAAGTACATCTAATGTGATGGACCATATGACCGGACAGGAAATAGAAAGCAACAACTGAATGTTAAATGTGTTTCCTGTCAGGTATTGAAACTCTCTGTATTGTCTACTTGTTAAATGTTTGTAAAGTCTTAATTTGTAATTGTTTGTAATGTCTTATTAATTGGGGTTAGACCCCAGGAAGATTAGCTAACGTTACGGCGTTGGCTAATGTGGATCCTAATAAAATTCACAAAAGTGTCCATGCAAAAAGAAATGACTACATTCAAACGAAAACTTCATGCGTGTGAGTTAAAGTGAAGTAGGCCCCAATGTGATTATTTCTGAGCATAAAACATGTTATGTTTCTCTCTCCTCTCCAGACATGATGGGGATTAAAACCACAGTCCATGAAATAATCGCAGCCAAACAGAACATGGACGTTCCAGACCCAGAGACGCGGGAGGACTTTCTAAAGTGTACGTCTCTTCTATCATATTGAGGTCATCCATACACAAACAAAAACAAGGTTTCAAATCACTTGAATGATATTACAGGAGTCCTTCAAGTAGTTATCATAATATTACAGTAATACTTCAAGTAGTTATCATAATATTCTGTAGTCCTTCAAGTAGTTATCATAATATTACAGTCGTCCTTCAAGTAGTTATCATAATATTACAGTAGTCCTTCAAGTAGTTATCATAATATTACAGTAGTCCTTCAAGTAGTTATCATAATATTCTGTAGTCCTTCAAGTAGTTATCATAATATTACAGTAGTCCTTCAAGTAGTTATCATAATATTCTGTAGTCCTTCAAGTAGTTATCATAATATTACAGTAGTCCTTCAAGTAGTTATCATAATATTACAGTAGTCCTTCAAGTAGTTATCATAATATTACAGTAGTCCTTCAAGTAGTTATCATAATATTCTGTAGTCCTTCAAGTAGTTATCATAATATTACAGTAGTCCTTCAAGTAGTTATCATAATATTACAGTAGTCCTTCAAGTAGTTATCATAATATTACAGTAGTCCTTCAAGTAGTTATCAAAATATTCTGTAGTCCTTCAAGTAGTTATCATAATATTACAGTAGTCCTTCAAGTAGTTATCATAATATTCTGTAGTCCTTCAAGTAGTTATCATAATATTACAGTAGTCCTTCAAGTAGTTATCATAATATTATGTAGTCCTTCAAGTAGTTATCATAATATTCTGTAGTCCTTCAAGTAGTTATCATAATATTCTGTAGTCCTTCAAGTAGTTATCATAATATTACAGTAGTCCTTCAAGTAGTTATCATAATATTCTGTAGTCCTTCAAGTAGTTATCATAATATTACAGTAGTCCTTCAAGTAGTTATCATAATATTACAGTAGTCCTTCAAGTAGTTATCATAATATTACAGTAGTCCTTCAAGTAGTTATTATAATATTACAGTAGTCCTTCAAGTAGTTATCATAATATTCTGTAGAAATATTCAAATCTTTGTATGACGTAATTTGTAGTTTGAATCTGTAAAGTTGGCCTTGCCTAAGTTATTGATTTTGTTTTACTTTTATAATTTCTGTTATGTTATTCTCTCTCACGCTGTGCAGATGCCAATCCTGTGTTATGTTATTCTCTCTCACGCTGTGCAGATGCCAATCCTGTGTTATGTTATTCTCTCTCACGCTGTGCAGATGCCAATCCTGTGTTATGTTATTCTCTCTCACGCTGTGCAGATGCCAATCCTGTGTTATGTTATTCTCTCTCACGCTGTGCAGATGCCAATCCTGTGTTATGTTATTCTCTCTCACGCTGTGCAGATGCCAATCCTGTGTTATGTTATTCTCTCTCACGCTGTGCAGATGCCAATCCTGTGTTATGTTATTCTCTCTCACGCTGTGCAGATGCCAATCCTGTGTTATGTTATTCTCTCTCACGCTGTGCAGATGCCAATCCTGTGAGTTTTGATGCGGACACGGCCCATAAATTCCTGCGTCTGACTGAGGAAAACAGAAAGGTGACCAACACCACACCCTGGCAACACCCGTACCCCGACGTCCCTGAACGTTTTGAGAGCTGGCGACAGGTACTGGCCACAGAGAGCTTCTATGTCGGCCGACACTACTTCGAGGTGGACGTGAGCGGCGAGGGCACGTACGTCGGACTCACCTACAAGAGCATCGACCGCAAGGGTCCTGAAAGTAACAGCTGCATCACCGGCAATGACTTCTCATGGTGCCTCCAATGGAACGGGCGTAGCTTCTCTGCCTGGCACGGTGATGTGGAGACGCCTCTAAGCGTGGACAAGTTCACACGCATTGGGGTCTATGTGGACTATAGCCGTGGATTACTGGCTTTCTACGGGGTGGATGACGTCGTCGGCATGACCCTCATCCACAAATACCAGGCTGAGTTTCTGGAGCCCCTCTACCCAGCCTTCTGGCTGTCGAAGAAGGAGAACGTGGTAGTGCTTGTTGAACCTGGAGAGCCGCTGACACTGAAAAGCCCCTCTCTCCCTAAAATACCTCTTAACACTGACGCAGCACCCCAAAGCCGTTTCACTGTAACTCTTGTTGTTGAACAATGATCGATTCGGCGGTAGTAGGCGGTAGGCGGTAGTAGGCGGTAGTAGGCGGTAGTAGGCGGTAGTAGGCGGTAGTAGGCGGTAGTAGGCGGTAGTAGGCGGTAGTAGGCGGTAGTAGGCGGTAGTAGTCATTTCCTCCGTCGAGCCTGAAAAAGATTCAGAATGCAGGAAACAATGGAAAAAGAAACCAAAATCATTATCAAGTGACAAGAAACCTCACGAGATCTGTATATTATGTTCTAATATTTATAATATATTTGTTCCTATTCTTGTTGTGTTGCGTGACTAGTCTTGGTATAACGTCAGTGGGTAGGTTACATATAATGAGATGGGTCCCTTTCTGTTCATATTGTGTGTTTTAAATCTGACGCAGAACAGTTTTGATACTGTGACTATTTGAATGGGGGACTTCTTTGGGAAATGTTGGGACTGCTGTTACTGTTTACTACAAACTGTGACTTTGGAATGTACTGTATTTGAGAGATGCCACAGTAAATGAAATTAAATTGTATTTGTCAACTGCTTGGTATTTGTTACATGCGTCGTAAATGTGTATTTGTCACATGCTCTGCAGACTAACAGGGACGTGCTTACTTTACAGGTCCTTTTACGACAACGGAGAGTTAAACAAATACATAGAACATTTAAGTAGTAACACAAGGAATAAATACACAGTGAATAATGAACTACAATAACGAGTAAAAAATAACATGGCTATATTCAGGGTGTACCAGTACCGAGTTTAATAAATATGAAATTAATTTCTCATACACACACACACACACACACACAGTTCATTCATAATTGTTTGCCAAAAGATATACACTATTAAGAAGAAAAAAGCTGCGAAAATTCGCAGCCTCCCTAACAGGTTAATGTTCACTAGCTTCGCCTTGATTGACAAAATGTGGAAAAAGTCAAGGGATTTGACTATACTTTCTGAAGGCAATGTATAGGTAAGGGTAATGTATAGGTAAGGGTAATGTATATGTAAGGGTAATGTATGGGTAAAGGCAAGGGTAATGTATAGTAAGGGTAATGTATAGGTAAGGGTAATGTATAGGTAAGGGTAATGTATGGGTAAAGGTAAGGGTAATGTATAGGTAAGGGTAAGGGTAATGTATAGCTAAGGGTAATGTATATGTAAGGGTAATGTATAGGTAAGGGTAATGTATAGGTAAGGGTAATGTATAGGTAAGGGTAATGTATAGGTAAGGGTAATGTATGGGTAAAGGTAAGGGTAATGTATAGTAAGGGTAATGTATAGGTAAGGGGAATGTATAGGCAAGGGTAATGTATATGTAAGGGTAATGTATAGGTAAGGGTAATGGTAAGGGTAATGTATAGGCAAGGGTAAGGGTAATGTATGGGTAAAGGTAAGGGTAATGTATATGTAAGGGTAATGTATAGGTAAGGGTAATGTATAGGTAAGGGTAATGTATATGTAAGGGTAATGTATAGGTAAGGGTAATGTATAGGTAAGGGTAAGGGTAATGTATGGGTAAATGTAAGGGTAATGTATAGGTAAGGGTAATGTATAGGTAAGGGTAAAGCTAAGGGTAATGTATAGGTAAGGGGTAAATGTAAGGGTAATGTATAGGTAAGGGTAAGGGTAATGTATAGGTATGGGTAAAGGTAAGGGTAATGTACATGTATAGGTAAGGGTAATGTATAGGTATGGGTAATGTATAGGTATGGGTAAATGTAAGGGTAATGTATATGTAGGGGGTAAATGTAAGGGTAATGTATAGGTAGGGGTAAAGGTAAGGGTAATGTATAGGTAGGGGTAAAGGTAAGGGTAATGTATAGGTATGGGTAAATGTAAGGGTAATGTATATGTAGGGGGTAAATGTAAGGGTAATGTATAGGTAGGGGTAAATGTAAGGGTAATGTATAGGTATGGGTAAAGGTAAGGGTAATGTACATGTATATGTAAGGGTAATGTATAGGTAGGGGTAAATGTAAGGGTAATGTATATGTAGGGGGTAAATGTAAGGGTAATGTATAGGTAGGGGTAAATGTAAGGGTAATGTATAGGTATGGGTAAAGGTAAGGGTAATGTACATGTAAATGTAAGGGTAATGTATAGGTAGGGGTAAAGGTAAGGGTAATGTAGGGGTAAAGTGACTTGGCAACATGATAGATAAGACAGTAGTGTATGTGTGAAAGTGAGTGAGTGAGTGAGTGTGTGTGTGCATTGTGGTTTCAGTGTAAGTACAGTACCAGTCAAAGGTTTGGACACCTACTCATTCCAAGGTTTTTCTTGATTTTTACTGTTTTCTACATTGTAGAAAAATAGTTTAGACATCAAAACAGTGAAATAACACATAGGGAATCATGTAGTAACCAAAAAAGTGCTAAACAAATCAAAATATATTTTATATTTGAGATTCTTCAAAGTAAACACCCTTTTGCCTTGATGACAGCTTTGCACACTCTTGATGTGGACACCGAGGAACTTGAAGCTTTCGAGAACCCGCTCCACTAAAAGGTGTGTCTTCATTTTCACTGCTTCCATTCACATAAAGGTCAATAAAGAGGAACTCTGGATCAGTGTACACTAGTTTGACAGGTTCCTAATGGGTTAGCAGTTTGTTCCCTCCCACACTATTCCTTATGGATCATAATATCTACAATAGAACAGGGAAGAGCCAGGATGTTGCATTAAATATGAAAGTAGTATGTTATCCATATACGGCAAGTAGGGATATTACAATGTCAACCCTGCTTTTAAAATCATATTCATTCATTCAGAATAATTCATAGCAAAAGAATAAGGTAAGAAAGACCAGTGAAATGTCTTACATTTGGCATCCAGGAGAAAAGTAATCTAGACTTTGGGGTTCTTCGGGCGTGGCTACCTGACATATGCACTAACCTAGGTAGAAGATACCCTTCTCTCCAACAGAAGCTTCAAAGGCAGCGGCGATCAGCTTCAGCTGGAGAGGTAATATTCATGGTTTCTCGAAACTCATGGCTTCTACGTTTGTGGCTAGATAGAGTACACTATTTTAGCTAAGCTTTTTTCCAAACCTCAACCTGATTCTCCTAACCTGCTAAATAAATGATCTTAACCTGCTACTTTAATTCTCCTAACCTGCTATGTTAATTAATGATCCTAACTTGCTACTTTCATTATCCTAACCTGCTACGTGTCACGTTCTGACCTTAGTTCTGTTGTTATGTCTTTGTTTTAATATGGTCAGGGCGTGAGTTGGGTGGGTAGTCTTATGTTCTTTTTTCTATGATTTGGTATATCTGTGTTTGGCCTGGTATGGTTCTCAGAGGCAGCTGTCAATCGTTGTCCCTGATTGAGAACCATACTTAGGCAGCCTGTTTTCACCCTTGAGTTGTGGGTGATTATACGTTCTGTTTAGTGTGTTTTGCACCTGACGGAGCTGTTTCAGTTGTGTTTTTTTGTTTCTTTGTTTGATAGTGTTCAGTTTAAATAAATAACATGAACAAGAACCACGCTGCGTTTTGGTCCTCACCTTCTTCCACCGGCGACCATTACACTATGTTAATTCTCCTAACCTGCTACGTTAATTCTCCTAACCTGCTACGTTAATTCTCCTAACCTGCTATGTTAATTCTCCTAACCTGCTACGTTAATTCTCCTAACCTGCTACGTTAATTCTCCTAACCTGCTACGTTAATTATCCTAACCTGCTACGTTAATTATCCTAACCTGCTACGTTAATTCTCCTAACCTGCTACGTTAATTCTCCTAACCTGCTACGTTAATTCTCCTAACCTGCTACATTAATTCTCCTAAGGTTTTTGTGTTGTGCCCGCCATCGGTGTTGCTAACCCAGCAGGTTAGGAGAACTAACACAGCAGGTTAGGAGAACTAACGCAGCAGGTTAGGAGAACTAACGCAGCAGGTTAGGAGAACTAACGCAGCAGGTTCGGAGAACTAACCCAGCAGGTTAGGAGAACTAACCCAGCAGGTTAGGAGAACTAACCCAGCAGGTTAGGAGAACTAACCCAGCAGGTTAGGAGAACTAACCCAGCAGGCTAGGAGAACTAACGTAGCAGGTTAGGAGAACTAACCCAGCAGGCTAGGAGAACTAACGTAGCAGGTTAGGAGAACTAACCCAGCAGATTAGGAGAACTAACACAGCAGGTTCGGAGAACTAACCCAGCAGGTTAGGAGAACTAACCCAGCAGGTTAGGAGAACTAACCCAGCAGGTTAGGAGAACTAACCCAGCAGGTTAGGAGAACTAACCCAGCAGGTTAGGAGAACTAACCCAGCAGGCTAGGAGAACTAACGTAGCAGGTTAGGAGAACTAACCCAGCAGGCTAGGAGAACTAACGTAGCAGGTTAGGAGAACTAACCCAGCAGATTAGGAGAACTAACACAGCAGGTTAGGAGAACTAACACAGCAGATTAGGAGAACTAACACAGCAGGTTAGGAGAACTAACGCAGCAGGTTAGGAGAACTAACACAGCAGGTTAGGAGAACTAACGCAGCAGGTTAGGAGAACTAACGCAGCAGGTTAGGAGAACTAACCCAGCAGGTTAGGAGAACTAACCCAGCAGGTTAGGAGAACTAACACAGCAGGTTAGGAGAACTAACGCAGCAGGTTAGGAGAACTGAGAAAGGTGGAAGGAGGGTGAGTCTGTTTGGGCTAGCTATTATGTCAACTTCTTCTCATGCATTCTCATGCCAAACATGGAATGTCTGGCTTCACGATGACAGCAATCGAGTTGGCGTGAAGAGATCTGGGACCAGGTTGGAGGCAGGGGTGGTAGGAAGAAGACAGAGAGAGGGTGCATCTCAATAGACTGAGACACTAAGACATTGGGGAGGACGGGCTTGTGGTAATGACTGGAGGGGAGTTAGTGGAATGGTATCAAACCCTGTAAATCAAATATATGGTGTCCAGGTGTTTGAAGCCATTCCTTTTGCTCCGTTCCGGTCGTTATGAGCCGTTCTCCACTCAGCAACCTCCTGTGCACTCAATAGATGAACTTTTACAGCTGACGTTACTTCCACACACCAGAGGAGAAATACATTTTTAATGAGTAGCTTTTTTGTTCCTTCTTATTCCTCTTTGGTATTATGGCGTTCTCACATTTTTGCTTGTGCATGCCGCCACCTACTGTGCGGTAGTGTGTGGTCGATCACGTTACATTTTGTGATGCAAAAATAAAAAAGGAAATTGGAAAAAAAAAAAAAACTCCACCAACTAATATCTATATACCACTATTACATACCACCATCTATATACCACTATTACATACCACCAACTAACATCTATATACCACTATTACATACCACCATCTATATACCACTATTACATACCACCATCTATATACCACTATTACATACCACCAACTAACATCTATATACCACTATTACATACCACCATCTATATACCACTATTACATACCACCAACTAACATCTATATACCACTATTACATACCATAACTATTGTTGAATGTGCAGTATAGAGTAAAATACCTGTTACTTTTTATTCTCGTTTTTTATTCTTAAACCTGTGTATTTGCTTATGTTCTTTGCTAAATATGCATTTTGAATGTATAATTCCACTTACAGTATATGTTTGTACAATTTGAAAAAAAATACAAATGAAAGAAGCCCCAGTTCCCGATTAGGAATTCCGTGTTGCTTGACATACAAACGATTATTCACTCGGAGCTCTTTTTATTTTTGTCATGAACGCCTCGAAGTCGGGAAGTTGGAGATTTCCGAGTTCCCAGTTGTTTTGAACGTGGAAATAATCTTCATTGACTCTTGATTTGTCAGTGTCATACACTTTGACCTAGTGCGTAACCCGGAAGTGTAGTCCCGTCTGCAGTTTTCACAATGATGAGACTGGTAAGTCGTCAGGTGTCGCTTTTTTTCATCATATAATTTAATGATTTGATCAAGTGTGGCTATTTGGTATGGTAAACATGTTACTAAGAAATCACATCGTAATATTGCATCGTCCTGGGACGTATGGAGAAAATATAACGTTACCTCTGATCCAGAGAAGATAGCTTGCATGCTAACATAATCGTTTAGCTAGGATTTGTTTACATGTTAGGCCTATTTAACAAACTGGTTATTTTATGACAATAGCCACCTAACAAATCACGAACACAAACAAATCAGTATCTAGCTAGTGAGGTTAGTGAAGTTGATAGGTAAAGTGCCTATCACACACTGGACATGTAACAATCCAGGTATTGGCTGTCTAGCTAGCTAACGTTAGCTTTTTTTAAACGGGGATCACTGTTTTCGTATGCAATGGATGAAGCATGCAGATTATAGCATTTTCACATCACATGTTTGTAGTGATGAATGTCTTCTTTCATGTGTTTCTAGGATGACAACGATGATGACGTGTCCCTGTTTGATGCCGAGGAGGATACAGGCAGAGGAAAGTCAAAGAAGAATAAAATCAAGTAAGTTGGTTCAGCCACAAGACGGTATAATACAATGACTCTCAGCCCTGAATAGAAGCGACAGATCAATTCAACCTACTGTATTGGCTGAGGAACGGCACGAGACGTTCATGCTCTTACCATGTTTTCTAGGCATCCAGTGGCCTCCTTCTTCCACCTATTCTTCAGGATGAGTGCCATCCTGGTGTACCTGCTCTGTGAGCTCCTCAGCAGTAGCTTCATCGCCTGCATGGTCACCATCATTCTTTTCCTGTCAGCTGACTTCTGGACCGTTAAGGTAGACCCTGAACAGTTAATAATAATAATATAATACTAATAGATCAGTAACAGCAATAGAACATCAATATAAAATCAATATAACATCAATAGAATATTGATTGAAAAGCAATATAAAATCAATAGAATATTGATTGAACAGTAATATAACATCTATAGAATATTGATATAACATCTATAGAATATTGATATAACATCAATAGAATATTGATATAACATCAATAGAATATTGATTGAACATCAATAGAACATCAATAGAATATTGATTGAACAGCAATATAAAATCAATAGAATATTGATTGAACAGCCATATAATATCAATAGAATATTGATTGAACATCAATAGAATATTGATTGAACATCAATAGAATATTGATTGAACATCAATAGAATATTGATTGAACATCAATAGAACAAGTGTAAATATTGTCAAACTTTTTTTTTTCTTTTGCTTTAAGTAAGTAGCCTAATTATGTATTAACACCAAATACTATATTTCAGAATATCACAGGCCGGTTGATGGTAGGCCTGAGGTGGTGGAACCAGGTGGATGACGATGGAAAAAGCCACTGGGTTTTTGAGTCCAGAAAGGTAGATAACACACACATCCCAGTCCTTCTGGGTAGACAGCAACTAACTACCCAACAAATTACTACCCTCTACTGAAATACCTTTAGGGTCAAACCTAGTTCCATAGAACCTGTATCGACTCTGGATTTTTATGTCATAGGGTGAAATCCATTTGAATTCAATCACTTCTTTTTTTGTTTGTTGACAGCATCCCTTTTGATTTAAACAACACTTTCCGTACATGTTTGGTCCATGGTAGAAGCGGTTAGAAAATGAGTGACATTTTGGACCTGAATACCAAAACATTCAGGAGATAACAGGTGCTCAGTTGACCCATTTGACATACCCCAACATACCATGACACATCCATGTCTTCATCACTGGAAAAGATAAACAGTTTATATTTATAATCATGTAAAAGCTGACAAACATTTTTTATCAAACTATATTTGATTATTTCTTAAAAAAAATGTATTTTAATAAAAAAACATGTTTTTTTAAACCTTTAAACGTCAATGATTTAACAATGTGTGAATATTTTTTTTCAGATTCACATATGTTGTAATTTCAACTCTATTTCACAGAATCTGAGGTTTTTGTGGGGTGGCTGCCGTCTGTTGAGAAACAACATGCTCTTGAGTACAGGGTGGGTGTCATTTCAATCATAGATATAGAATTTGTAGAATGGACCTATCCCTCCAGACAACTGCAATTTAGCTGGTACACCATTGAAATTGAATAGAAATGTTAACTTCTAATTACTACCACAAAGATCACCGCCAGTCCATCCACTGTCGAATGTGAACTTAAATGGTCATGTCTATTCTATTATCTGTAGTTCTATGATTTCAATAGGTTTCCTATGGAGTATTGAGAGTATAATATAAAATAAGATATTCCCACTGAAGTCAACATTCTCTGATTGTGTGGACCGTCAACATTCTCTGATGTGTGGACTGTCAACATTCTCTGATGTGTGGACTGTCAACATTCTCTGATGTGTGGACCGTCAACATTCTCTGATGTGTGGACCGTCAACATTCTCTGATGTGTGGACCGTCAACATTCTCTGATGTGTGGACCGTCAACATTCTCTGATGTGTGGACCGTCAACATTCTCTGATGTGTGGACCGTCAACATTCTCTGATGTGTGGACCGTCAACATTCTCTGATGTGTGGACCGTCAACATTCTCTGATGTGTGGACCGTCAACATTCTCTGATGTGTGGACCGTCAACATTCTCTGATGTGTGGACCGTCAACATTCTCTGATGTGTGGACCGTCAATATTCTCTGATGTGTGGACCGTCAACATTTTCTGATGTGTGGACCGTCAACATTCTCTGATGTGTGGACCGTCAACATTCTCTGATGTGTGGACCGTCAACATTCTCTGATGTGTGGACCGTCAACATTCTCTGATTGTGTGGACCGTCAACATTCTCTGATGTGTGGACCGTCAACATTCTCTGATGTGTGGACCGTCAACATTCTCTGATGTGTGGACCGTCAACATTCTCTGATGTGTGGACCGTCAACATTCTGTGATGTGTGGACCGTCAACATTCTCTGATTGTGTGGACTGTCAACATTCTCTGATGTGTGGACTGTCAACATTCTGTGATGTGTGGACCGTCAACATTCTCTGATGTGTGGACCGTCAACATTCTGTGATGTGTGGACCGTCAACATTCTCTGATTGTGTGGACCGTCAACATTCTGTGATGTGTGGACCGTCAACATTCTCTGATGTGTGGACCGTCAACATTCTCTGATGTGTGGACCGTCAACATTCTCTGATTGTGTGGACCGTCAACATTCTCTGATTGTGTGGACCGTCAACATTCTCTGATTGTGTGGACCGTCAACATTCTCTGATGTGTGGACCGTGAACATTCTCTGACGTGTGGACCGTCAACATTCTCTGACGTGTGGACCGTCAACATTCTGTGACGTGTGGACCGTCAACATTCTGTGACGTGTGGACCGTCAACATTCTCTGACGTGTGGACCGTCAACATTCTCTGATGTGTGGACCGTCAACATTCTCTGATTGTGTGGACCGTCAACATTCTCTGATTGTGTGGACCGTCAACATTCTCTGATTGTGTGGACCGTCAACATTCTCTGATTGTGTGGACCGTCAACATTCTCTGATGTGTGGACCGTCAACATTCTCTGATGTGTGGACCGTCAACATTCTCTGATGTGTGGACCGTCAACATTCTCTGATGTGTGGACCGTCAACATTCTCTGATGTGTGGACCGTCAACATTCTCTGATGTGTGGACCGTCAACATTCTCTGATGTGTGGACCGTCAACATTCTCTGATGTGTGGACCGTCAACATTCTCTGATGTGTGGACCGTCAACATTCTCTGATGTGTGGACCGTCAACATTCTCTGATGTGTGGACCGTCAACATTCTCTGATGTGTGGACCGTCAACATTCTCTGATGTGTGGACCGTCAACATTCTCTGATGTGTGGACCGTCAACATTCTCTGATGTGTGGACCGTCAACATTCTCTGATGTGTGACCGTCAACATTCTCTGATGTTATTCCCAACATTCTCTGATGTTGGACCAACAAAATTCTCTGATGACCGTCAACATTCTCTGATGTGTGGACCGTCAACATTCTCTGACGTGGGACCACAAACCCTCTGATCAGGGATGGACCGTCAACATTCTGTGACGTGTGGACCTCAACATTCTGTCTGTGGACCGCATACATTCTCTGACGTGTGGACCTCCATTCTTGACAGTGGAGAGATTCTCTGACGGGTGGACCGTAACATTCTATTTCCTCAATTCTCTGATGTTGGACCGTCAACATTCTCTGATGTGTGGACCGTAAATTCTCTGATGTTTTAAAACAAGTGATGTGTGAACCGTCAACATTCTGCTGATGTGTGGACCGTCAACATTCTCTGATGTGTGGACCGTCGACATTCTCTGATGTGTGGACCGTCGACATTCTCTGATGTTTTAACCGTCACATTCTCTGTGTGTGGACCGTACACATTCTGCTGATGCGTGGACCGTAAATTCTCTGAGTTTTAAAACAATTCTCTGATGTGTGAACCGTCGACATTCTTGATGTGTGGACCGTCGACAAATCTCTGAGTGTTTAAAACATTCTCTGAGTGTGGACCGTGACATTCTCTGATGTTGCCATTCTCTGATGTGTAGACCGTAAATGCTGCAGTTTTAAAACAAGTGATGCTGGACTTCAACATTTTCTGATGAGTGGCCCTCCAACTATCTTTGTGGTAACACTTGAAAGTTGACATTTTCAATTTTATTCCCATTTTTGTACATTTACCAACCAAAACATGACACCACACTGCATCCAATAGCATGTTGTGTCTCAGCCGATGGCGGGCACAACACAAACCCTTAGATCAGGGATAGGGAACTTTCATTGGGGTGGGGGCCTCATTAGTCTGCAGAGGCATACACACACATGCTCTTGAATCTCCCCCTTGACAGTGGAGAGAAATGGGGGAGTTTTTAAAACAAGTCCTGCAATTCTACACATTTTGCCATGAGGCGTAGAGTAAATGCTGCAGTTTTAAAACAAGTGTGCTGAACTTCTACACATTTTGACATGAGGCGTAGAGAAAATGCTTCAGTTTTAAAACAAGTGTGCTGAACTTCTACACATTTTGCCATGAGGCGTAGAGTAAATGCTGCAGTTTTAAAACAAGTGTGCTGAACTTCTACACATTTTGCCATGAGGCGTAGAGTAAATGCTGCAGTTTTAAAACAAGTGTGCTGAACTTCTACACATTTTGCCATGAGGCGTAGAGTAAATGCTGCAGTTTTAAAACAAGTGTGCTGATCTTCTACACATTTTGACATGAGGCGTAGAGTAAATGCTGCAGTTTTAAAACAAGTGTGCTGATCTTCTACACATTTTGACATGAGGCGTAGAGAAAATGCTACAGTTTTAAAACAAGTCTACTGAACTTCTACACATTTTGCCATAGGGTGGATAGAATACTTTGCAATTTTATAACTAATTTCATGCCATTTTAAATGCAGTGTGGCAAGAAATGTTTGCAATTTTTAAATATATCTGAGTGAGTGTGACTAACAAAATCAATGGGGGCCCTTCTGGTTGGCAATTCAACCATGATTACTACAAGTTTAGACAGCTGGCTAGACTAATTTACCAATCTCAAAAATGTCAGCTGACAAAGTCTAATTGAGTGAGTGTCAGTGTCTGACATAGCAAGACGGAAACTGCTGATGAACAAACAAAAATCTAAATTGCATCTTGTGCATTCTACTATTCTTACTCTCAACAGTAAGTCGAGACCCTGATTGAGTTTTTTTTTTTTTAAACTGTTTTATCTGCTGTATAATATGATCTAAGGTGCAAATATATTTGAATATGAAAAAATTGTAAACTTATTTTAAAAAATATAAAACAAATCCATAAATTATTAAATAGTTTGACAACCGTGTTTGTCAGCTTTTACATGATTATAAATCTAATCTGTTTATCTTTTCCGGTGATGAAGACATGGATGTGTCATGGTATGTAACATGGGTCAACTGAGCACCTGTTTTCTCCTGAATGTTTAGGTATTCAGGTCCAAAATGTCACTTTCTAAGCATTTCTATGAATGGGCAAATATGTACTGAAGGGGTCAAATCAAAAGGGATGCTTTTCAAAAGTGATTGATTTCAAATTTATTTACTCCATAACAAAGTCTATTAGTTATATATTAGTTATATCTGACTCCACCTACATTCTTTTAGATACACTTTTTATTTTAGTCTATTTGGTAAATGTTTTACATTACATTACATTTAAGTCATTTAGCAGACGCTCTTATCCAGAGCGACTTACAAATTGGTGCATACACCTTATGACATCCAGTGGAACAGCCACTTTACAATAGTGCATCTAAATCTTTTCTTAACTCTTCTTAACTCTGTTGGTTAAGGGCTTGTAAGTAAAGCATTTCATGGTAAAGTCTACGTTTGTTGTATTCAGCGCATGTGACAAAGTATGATTTGATTCAAAGCATTATAACCCTCAATTATAGAATTGACCCAAAAGTTTATATTGCCAAATTCTAACTTGGTCAATAAGCTAGTAGGTTATTCTCACATCTGTGAAATGCCTATCTTCCTCAGGGGAATTCAAAGCAGCTGGTGTCAGACTCCGAGTCGAGGATCTTCTGGCTGGGTCTAGTCGTGTGTCCTATCATCTGGGTCTTCTTCGTCTTCAGCACCCTCTTCTCCTTCAATATTAAGTGGCTGGTTAGTTTTAGTATAAATACTGTATATACCACTTAGCAGACACTTCTACCCAAAGTGGCTTACAGTACATTGAGTGCATGATTTTATTTTTTGCCTACGGGAATTGTACCCCACGAGCTTGGTATCGCCAGCGCCATACTCTCTCACAATGAGGTCGATACGTGTGAAAAGTGGTGTGTCCCTGTTGTCAACGTCTCCCTCTCCTCCACACAGGCCGTGGTGATCATGGGCGTGGTGCTACAGGGGGCTAACCTGTATGGCTACGTTCGCTGTAAAGTGGGCAGTAGGACGAACTTGAAGAACATGGCTACTAACTATTTCGGACGGCAGTTTCTTAAACAGGTAACTTTTCTAATGCCTAGTCTCAGAATTTCAGTTCAGAAGGGTGCCCTTGAAAGCGCCCTGACACACTTCGGGAGAAGCGTGGAGAATCTGGATGCAACGTGGAAAGTCCTTCCAGGAAATGGACAAGAATGGTTTGCGTTTATTGGATCAGGATGTTATACCTAATGTTGTTTTTTGTTTTGTGTGTTTTCTCTGACAGACAATGACTAACCAAGAGGAATCATAAAGAAGAACGTCGACTCTTAAGATCTGAACATATGTTTGCATTATTCTGAATGCGGTTGTATATCTGGAGTTTTACTAGCAACTAATACTTAATAGAAATCTTTTGGGACATTGCTTACCTTTGATGAGTTTTCCCATTTTGATACCATTTCAAGAGAGAGAGAGCATCATTTGTAGATAAGGTAAGTTTTTCCACTGTAGCTCTACAGACTCAAAGCAAATCCCTTATCTGCTTTGATGTTTTGCATATTATCCCGAGACTTTATACAATAACAATGAAATGTTGTTTCTGACTTGTATTATACAAACATGTTGCTTGTATAATATTGATGGTTGTAAATATAGAATATCAAGGTCATGTGTTCATGTTTTTGTGCAAATACATTTATAACGTTTCAAAATGACGTGTGTTTTTGAGTTATTTTAGATGTACAGCATGAGGTGCATTCTACACTACTCATCTTTTTGGAATCTGACATCTTTAATTTTACTTAGATGTTTGGTGTCAAAGAGTAAGGCCCCCGAGTGGTGCAGCAGTCTAAGGCATTGCATCTCAGTGTATCACAACTGGCTGTAATTGGGAGTCCCATAGGGCGGTGCAGAATTGCCCCAGCGTCGTCCAGGTTAGGGGAGGTTTTGGCCGTGGTAGGCCGTCGTTATAAAATAAAAATGTGTTCTTAATAATAAATAAAGTACACACAGGAACATCAACCCCCTCTGATTTGTAGTTTTACTTACAGGAGCATCAACCTTCTCTGATTTGTAGTTTTACTTACAGGAGCATCAACCCTCTCTGATTTGTAGTTTTACTTACAGGAGCATCAACCCTCTCTGATTTGTAGTTTTACTTACAGGAACATCAACCCTCTCTGATTTGTAGTTTTACTTACAGGAGCATCAACCTTCTCTGATTTGTAGTTTTACTTACAGGAGCATCAACCCTCTCTGATTTGTAGTTTTACTTACAGGAGCATCAACCCTCTCTGATTTGTAGTTTTACTTACAGGAACATCAACCCTCTCTGATTTGTAGTTTTACTTACAGGAACATCAGCCCTCTCTGATTTGTAGTTTTACTTACAGGAACATCAGCCCTCTCTGATTTGTAGTTTTACTTATGGGAACTTAATGGGGAGGTATTAGATAAACTTATGTGGTGTAGTTAAATCACTACTTTGTAAGTAACTCATGAGCCTGCTTAACATCAGTCATGCATGTTGGTCATAAATTATGTCCATTGCTCCACAAATGTTAGCGACACCTTGTGGTACATTATTGCATTAAGTTTAAGTTTTCTGCCACAACAAAGATGGCCGCTGTCCATGACCGATATGAAGAAGACGTATAGGGAAGCGATCTCTTGTTGATCGTCCTGCCCCAGCCAATGATCATTCTAGGTGTCATTGTTATTTTTTTAATAGTTTTTGCTAAATATATTTTCCATATTAGTAGCCTTTTATTCTGTATCCACGTTTCACACGAACACTTAGGATCATCCCGACCGAGGATGCGTCCGCGAGGGAGATAAGAGGACAAACCAAAGCAGGTCGGGTTCAGGTAATCAGAAGGATCATTTCGCTAGATTGACTTTGGCAATTAACTACTTTGACAGTTGAAACTGTCTTATTTTCTACCATTTGTATGCATGTAATGAGTGTGATTTATCCAAATGATGAGTGCACAGTAAATGTTCCCTTACAAAAAAATATTGCAGTTTTGAAACTGCAGTAAAAGTACAGTAACTCAAATCTGACTAATTCCACCCTCCTGATTCCTGCTTACAAGCAAAAATTAAAGCAGGAAGCAACAGTGACTAGATCAATAAAAAAGGTGGTCAGATGAAGCAGATGCTAAGCTACAGGACTGTTTTGCTGGCAGACTGGAGTCCTCCGATGGCATTGTGGAGTACACCACATCTGTCATTGGCTTCATCAATAAGTGCATTGATGCACAGACTGGAATATGTTCCGGGATTCCTCCAATAGCATTCAGGAGTACATCACATCTGTCATTGGCTTCATCAATAAGTGCATCGATGACGACGTCCCCACAGTGACCGTACCTACAGCTCCGGCAGCTCTACCTACCTACCCCAACCAGAAACCACGGATTACAGGCAGCATCTGCACTGAGCTAAAGGGTAGAGCTGCCGCTTTCAAGGAGCGGGACTCTAACCCGGAAGCTTATAATGAATCCCGCTATGCCCTCCGACGAACCATCAAACAGGCAAAGCATCAACACAGGACTAAGATCGAGTCGTACTACACCGGCTTTGATGCTCGTCGGATGTGGCAGGACCTGCAAACCATTACAGTCTACAAAGGGAAGCACAGCCGAGAGCTGCCCAGTGAAACGAGCCGACCGGATGAGCTAAATTACTTCTATGCTCGCTTCGAGGCAAATAACACTGAAACATGCATGAGAGCACCAGCTGTACTGGAAGACTGTGTGATCACGCTCTCCGCAGCCGATGTGAGTAAGACCTTTAGACATGTCAACATTCACAAGGCCGCAGGGCCAGACGGATTACCAGGGCGTGTGCTGCGAGCATGTGCTGACCAACTAGCAAGTGTCTTCACTGACGTCTTCAACCTCTCCCTGTCTGAGTCTGTAATACCAACATGTTTTAAGCAGACCACCATAGTGCCTGTGCCCAAGAACACTAAGGTAACCTGCCTAAATGACTACCGACCCGTAGCACTCACGTCTGTAGCCAGGAAGTGCTTTGAAAGGCTGGTCATGGCTCATATTAACACCATCATTCCAGAAACCCTAGACCCACTCCATTACCGCCCCAACAGAGCCACAGATGATGCAGTCTCTATTGCACTCCACACTGTTCTTTCCCACCTGGACCGTAAGGAACACCTATGTGAGAATGCTATTCATTGACTACAGCTTAGCGTTCAACACAATTGTACCCTCAAAGCTCATCAATAAGCTAAGGACCCTGGGACTAAACACCTCCCTGGATCCTGGACCTCCTGATGGGCTGGCCCGAGGTGTAAAGAGGAGGTAACAACACATCCGCCACGCTGATCCTCAACACAGTGGCCCCTCAGGGGTGCGTGCTCAGCCCCCTCCTGTACTTCCTGTTCACTCATGACTGCATGGCTAGGCACGACTCCAACACCATCATTAATTTGCTAATGACACAACAGTGGTAGGCCTGATCACCGACATTAATGAGACAGCCTATAGGGAGGAGATCAGAGACCTCTCCTTCAACGTGATCAAGGTAAAGGAGATGACCGTGGACTACAGGAAAAGGAGGACTGAGCACGCCCCCATTCTCATCGATGGGGCTGTAGTAGAGCAGGTTGAGAGCTTCAAGTTCCTTGGTGTCCACATCACCAACAAACTAACATTGTCCAAGCACACCAAGACAGAGGTGAAGAGGGCACGACAAAACCTATTCCCCCTCAGGAGACTGAAAAGATTCGACATGTGTCCTCAGATCCTCAAAACGTTTTACAGCTGCACCATCGAGAGCATCCTGACAGGTTGCATCACTGCCTGGTATGGCAACTGCTCGCCTCCGACCCCAAGGCACTACAGAGGGTCGTGTGTACGGCCCAGTACATCACCGGGGCCAAGCTTCCTGCCATCCAGGACCTCTATACCAGGCGGTGTCAGAGGAAGGCCCTAAAAATTGTCAAAGATTCCAGCCACCCTAGTCATAGACTTTTCTTTCTGCTACCGCACGGCAAGCGGTACTGGAGCACCACGTCTAGGTCCAAGAGGCCTCTAAACATCTTCTACCCCCAAGCCATAAGACTGCTGAACAGCTAATCAAATGGCAACCCAGACTATTTGCATTGCCCCCCCTGCCCACACTGCTGCTACTCTCTGTCTCCTGTATCTATGCATAGTCACTTCAATAACTCTACCTACATGTACATGCTACCTCAACTAACCGGTGCCCCCGTACATTAACTCTGTACTGGTACCCCCTGTATATAGCCTCCGCATTGACTCTGTACCGGTACCCCCTGTATATAGCCTCCACATTGACTCTGTACCGGTACCCCCTGTATATAGCCTCCACATTGACTCTGTACCGGTACCCCCTGTATATAGCCTCCACATTGACTCTGTACCGGTACCCCTGTATATAGCCTCCACATTGACTCTGTACCGGTACCCCTGTATATAGCCTCCACATTGACTCTGTACCGGTACCCCTAAATATAGCCTCCACATTGACTCTGTACCGGTACCCCTGTATATAGCCTCCGCATTGACTCTGTACCGGTACCCCCTGTATATAGCCTCCACATTGACTCTGTACCGGTACCTCCTGTATATAGCCTCCACATTGACTCTGTACCGGTACCCCCTGTATATAGCCTCCGCATTGACTCTGTACCGGTACCCCCTGTATATAGCCTCCGCATTGACTCTGTACCGGTACCCCCTCTATATAGCCTCCACATTGACTCTGTACCGGTACCCCCTGTATATAGCCTCCACATTGACTCTGTACCTGTACCTCCTGTATATGGTCTCTCTATTGTTGTTTTACTGCTACTCTTTAATTATTACTTATTCTTTTCTCATATTTCTTATTCTTTTCTTTTTTTAAAGGTATTTTCTTAAAACTGCATTGTTGGTTAAGGGCTTGTAAGTAAAGCATTTCACTGCAAGGTCTACTGTTGTATTCGGCATTTCACTGCAAGGTCTACCTACACCTGTTGTATTTGGCATTTCACTGCAAGGTCTACCTACACCTGTTGTTTTCGGCGCGTGTGTCAAATACGATTTGATTTGATTCACATTTGCTATGTTACGTCCAACCCTGAGTCCAGGTTGCACCTGCAGTCAGCTGTGGCTCGTACCAAGCTAAGGTGAGTCACACACAGAAGAGAAAGAAGCAAAACAATATACTACAAATTAGACCCCTCTTTTGTGCAGGCTAGGCTCGTCCAGATCAGATGGAGTGGTATTCGACGACCTTCTATGTTCTGGACCTGAACCAGTATCTGGGCAAAAGAGACGATGAATATGACAGATCGCCTCTGCCCATAAAGTGTCCATTCATTTCCCCATTAGACAGCTCTGCAAGCGTTATCATGTCAATGATGCCCTTTATATACTTCCTCAGAATCAGATGAACTCGTGGATAACAAAAAAAATGGATGTCTCTGAGTCCAATATGAAGGGAGTTATGCTAGCAGATACCCATAGACTACCAGTCATTGTGCTAACGATATTTAGCATTGGCTCGCAAAACGACCTCTTTACTTCCTTCATACTGGACACAGAGACATAAACATGGACTCCATGAGTTCATCTGACTTATTGCCAAAAAACACAAAGTGTCCCTTTAATGTATTGTTATCTGGTCAAAAACAATGCAGGTTTTTGTTTTTGTTTTTGGAGGTACGTACCGGCCTTAACAGCAGGAAATGACTGTCCGGCGAATGTCCTGGAGGATGCAGTACACTCCTGGCACATAGCAGTTTTAGTTTTCATACAAATGAAATGTTTTAGCTACTATCTATTAAAAACTTGATTAATAGTACCACTATATTGCAAATGCAATTTTCTACTAGCCCAACGCCAATCTATTTCACTTCAACAAACACATGGGAACAGCAAACCATGTCCCCTGCGGTGGCTGATTACATATGACTGAGAAACGATAAGATGTGGACTGTTGAAAATCACCCAAGGCAGTCTGATTTCGTTGGGGTTTTCACGGCGGACTACATCCCCAATTTAAAAAATTTTATTAGTAATTTTTTCATCTGATTACCCTGTTCCACTTGTGCCAGGTCCTCTGTGTTCCCTCTGAAGCGTTCCAGTGAAAGAACGGCCCTGGACCGGAGGCTCTGATAGGCTTAACGAGGGCAGTGCCACTGAACTCCAGCACATTGCCTGTCGAATCCTTGTTCAAAATCAGGCTATGCAATACTAACATTCCCCATTTCTCACTTTAACTTTGTTCTTATGATGCGGTAGCTGGCTGCCGTCTAGTGTTGCTTCTGAGTGGGATGGAACAGAACCTTTTCAGATTACCTTTACGCATGTTGTCAAATCACCAGATGAGGTAACTACAGATTGTAATGTGATTTAACACATGTTTCCCCTCATCCATTATACTGGGAGATACAGGTTTTGCCTATACAAAACGTTGCCAGAGAACTAACCTTATATTGGCGGTACTATCTTTGTTCTCAATTCGTGGGAAATGAGAAACGATAGAATGTGGACTGTTGAGATACACCCAAGGCAATCTGATCAGCCTTCTTCTTCGCCTTGTAGTTTAGCTTTCTTCTACTAGGCAAGTCAGTTGAGAACAAATTCTTATTTTAAATGACGGCCTAGGAACAGTGGGTTAACTGCCTGTTCAGGGGCAGAACGACAGATTTGTACCTTGTCAGCTTGGGAATTGATCTTGCAACCCTTCGGTTACTAGTCTAACGCTCTAACCACTAGGCCACGCTGCCGCCCCTACACTCTAACCACTAGGCTACGCTGCCGCCCCTACACTCTAACCACTAGGCTACGCTGCCGCCCCTACACTCTAACCACTAGGCTACGCTGCCGCCTCTACACTCTAACCACTAGGCTACGCTGCCGCCCCTACACTCTAACCACTAGGCTACCTTGCAGCCCCTACACTCTAACCACTAGGCTACGCTGCCGCCTCTACACTCTAACCACTAGGCTACCCTGCCGCCCCTACACTCTAACCACTAGGCTACGCTGTCGCCCCTACACTCTAACCACGAGGCTACGCTGCCGCCCCTACACTCTAACCACTAGGCTACGCTGCCGCCTCTACACTCTAACCACCACTAGGCTACGCTGCCGCCCCCTACACTCTAACCACTAGGCTACGCTGCCGCCCCTACACTCTAACCACTAGGCTACGCTGCCGCCTCTACACTCTAACCACTAGGCTACGCTGCCGCCCCTACACTCTAACCACTAGGCTACGCAGCCGCCCCTACACTCTAACCACTAGGCTACGCTGCCGCCCTACACTCTAACCACTAGGCTACGCTGCCGCCCTACACTCTAACCACTAGGCTACGCTGCCGCCCTCTACACTCTAACCACTAGGCTACGCTGCCGCCCTACACTCTAACCACTAGGCTACGCTGCCGCCCCTACACTCTAACCACTAGGCTACGCTGCCGCCCCTACACTCTAACCACTAGGCTACGCTGCCGCCCCTACACTCTAACCACTAGGCTACGCTGCCGCCCTACACTCTAACCACTAGGCTACGCTGCCGCCCCTACACTCTAACCACTAGGCTACGCTGCCGCCCCTACACTCTAACCACTAGGCTACGCTGCCGCCCTACACTCTAACCACTAGGCTACGCTGCCGCCCCTACACTCTAACCACTAGGCTACGCTGCCGCCCTACACTCTAACCACTAGGCTACGCTGCAGCCCCCACTACACTCTAACCACTAGGCTACCCTGCCGCCCCTACACTCTAACCACTAGGCTACGCTGCCGCCCCTACACTCTAACCACTAGGCTACGCTGCCGCCCCTACACTCTAACCACTAGGCTACGCTGCCGCCCCTACACTCTAACCACTAGGCTACGCTGCCGCCCCTACACTCTAACCACTAGGCTACCCTGCCGCCCCTACACTCTAACCACTAGGCTACGCTGCCGCCCCTACACTCTAACCACTAGGCTACGCTGCCGCCCCTACACTCTAACCACTAGGCTACGCTGCCGCCCTACACTCTAACCACTAGGCTACGCTGCAGCCCCTACACTCTAACCACTAGGCTACGCTGCCGCCCTACACTCTAACCACTAGGCTACGCTGCCGCCCTACACTCTAACCACTAGGCTACGCTGCCGCCCCTACACTCTAACCACTAGGCTACGCTGCCGCCCCTACACTCTAACCACTAGGCTACGCTGCCGCCCCTACACTCTAACCACTAGCCGCCTACACTCTAACCACTAGGCTACCCTGCCGTCCCTACACTCTAACCACTAGGCTACGCTGCCGCCCCTACACTCTAACCACTAGGCTACGCTGCCGCCCTACACTCTAACCACTAGGCTACGCTGCCGCCCCTACACTCTAACCACTAGGCTACGCTGCCGCCTCTACACTCTAACCACTAGGCTACGCTGCCGCCCCTACACTCTAACCACTAGGCTACGCTGCCGCCCTACACTCTAACCACTAGGCTACGCTGCCGCCCCTACACTCTAACCACTAGGCTACGCTGCCGCCCCTACACTCTAACCACTAGGCTACGCTGCCGCCCCTACACTCTAACCACTAGGCTACGCTGCCGCCCCTACACTCTAACCACTAGGCTACGCTGCCGCCCCTACACTCTAACCACTAGGCTACGCTGCCGTCCCTACACTCTAACCACTAGGCTACGCTGCCGCCCCTACACTCTAACCACTAGGCTACGCTGCCGCCCCTACACTCTAACCACTAGGCTACGCTGCCGCCCCTACACTCTAACCACTAGGCTACGCTGCCGCCCCTACACTCTAACCACTAGGCTACGCTGCCGCCTTCTTCTTCGTTGTTTTTTTTACGGTGGACTACATCCCCATGCCACTGAACTCGAACACATTGCCTGTCAAATCATTGTTAAAAATCAGGCTATGCAATACTTTCCCCGTTTCTCACTTTAACTTTGTTCTTATGATACAGCGATGTTTTGTATAGGAAAACCTGTACCTCCCAGTATAATGGATAGGGGAAACAATGTGGTAAATTCACATTATAATCCGTAACCTCTCAGGGGGAGGTGCTTCTGAAGTCGGGGGGAGGTGCTTCTGAAGTCGGGGGGAGGTGCTTCTGAAGTCGGGGGGAGGTGCTTCTGAAGTCGGGGGGTGCTTCTGAAGTCGGGGGGAGGTCCTTCTGAAGTCGGGGGGAGGGGCTTCTGAAGTCGGGGGGAGGTGCTTCTGAAGTCGGGGGGGAGGTGCTTCTGAAGTCGGGGGAGGTCCTTTGAAGTCGGAGGGAGGTGCTTCTGAAGTCGGAGGGAGGTGCTTCTGAAGTCGGAGGGGGAGGTCCTTCTGAAGTCAGGGGGAGGAGCGACAGACGACAGTCGTGCACTAATGTGGTTTTTCAACAGCAAGGCTCAGATCAATGTGGCAGTGTTGCCATTGTTTATAAAAGGTATTGTTTATTATGTCTAAATAAACATGTATTGAACCCCCATGTAAAACACTGTGTGTACATTGTACAATCAATTAGTGATATAGAGCCTCAAATATCACATTCATTTATATATATCCACTGAACACATAAATTGCTGTAATTTGTAAGTCGCTATGGATAAGAGCGTCTGCTAAATGACTTAAATGTAAATGTAAATGTAATTTGGTTCCTGTTTCAGTCCTGTCTTTGGGTGAAATAAAAACAGCCTAATGATTGGTTGACGATAGATCCTCCCACAATGCAGGCGATGCTGCAGGATGAAGTTGGTGAAGAACAAAATGCAGAAACTTCCAGTCGACTGCAGTCAGAACTTCGTGACCTTTGATCACATGATTATTTTGTAAAGTTCATGGAGTCGACATGTAGGCGCAAGTCTGACGGTTTTTCTCCCAATAATGCAACACACTTTGAAAGGCGGTGACCATCGACTTGACAAAAGTGATCCGCGCACGTGCCCATTGTTTCACAACTTTGAACATCACAGATAGAGTAGAGTAGAGAAGGGTACAATACATCACATTATACTGTACTGAACTAATACTTTACGTTTCTTTACTGTACTCTACTGTGCTGTGCTGTCCAAACTTGTGAAACACATGTCTCTGAGCCAAATCAAGACCAGTCCAAATCTGAACCCAACATAGACATCTTTCCTTGGGATTGAACAGCCACCTTAGACAGTGCAGTATTAAGACCGGCAGAAACTGCATCTCTATTAGAAATCCAAGCTCATGCAGCAGAAACACACCATTGGTTCTAACGGTCGTCACGCGCCAAACTGAACATATGCCAGCCGTCAAATCAAAGGCACTCCTTCCATATAAAGTCGTTTTTGACAGAAATGACAACCGTCAGTTTTTTTACTTTCGTGAGGTTGGAGTAATAACATGCTCTACAACTTATTATTGGCCTTTTTAGATTGAGACAATTAACAACTAAGGAAGACCTCTGAAACCACAAACCCCGGCCTGGTCTACTTGGTCTGTTTCGCAAGAGTTCCCAGAAGTCTCTGGGTTTAGAAATAGATCTGTGACACCACCCGCAGATCTGGAGTCCACGGATTACGCCCATCCTCCATCCCTGTCCACAATGACCTAGCAAAACCCAAGCCTACTTCATGGTATTAGCGCTTACCGTTGCCCCTAACAGCCGGTTTGGAATTGTCTTGATTTAATTCATTCCGACTTGGTTAAGTATAACAGAAAGGGATTCATTTCGATGGCTAGGGTTAGGGATAAGGTTTGGGGTAGGGTTAATTAAATTCAGGCATTAGTTCCATTTGGTTAACGTTAGGGTTTGGGGCTGGGTTAATTAAATTAAGGCCTTCATTCTGATTGGTTAGGGTTAGTGTTAAGGTTTGGGATAGGGTTAATTAAATGAAGACATTCATTATGATTGGTTAGGGTTAGTGTTAAGGTTTGGGATAGGGTTAATTAAATTAAGACATTCATTCTGATTGGTTAGGGTTAAGGTTTGGGGCTGGGTTAATTAAATTAAGGCCTTCATTCTGATTGGTTAGGGTTAGTGTTAAGGTTTGGGATAGGGTTAATTAAATTAAGACATTCATTCTGATTGGTTAGGGTTAGTGTTAAGGTTTGGGATAGGGTTAATTAAATTAAGACATTCATTCTGATTGGTTAGGGTTAAGGTTTGGGGCTGGGTTAATTAAATTAAGGCCTTCATTCTGATTGGTTAGGGTTAGTGTTAAGGTTTGGGATATGGTTAATTAAATTAAGACATTCATTATGATTGGTTAGGGTTAGTGTTAAGGTTTGGGATAGGGTTAATTAAATTAAGACATTCATTATGATTGGTTAGGGTTAGTGTTAAGGTTTGGGATAGGGTTAATTAAATTAAGACATTCATTCTGATTGGTTAGGGTTAGTGTTAAGGTTTGGGATAGGGTTCATTAAATTAAGACATTCATTCTGATTGGTTAGGGTTAGTGTTAAGGTTTGGGATAGGGTTAATTAAATTAAGGCCTTCATTCTGATTGGTTAGGGTTAGTGTTAAGGTTTGGGATAGGGTTAATTAAATGAAGACATTCATTATGATTTATTAAGTTCCAGAAAAAACAACTCACCGGTTTAGTTGACCTATTAAAGGCTGGCCTTGCTAACTCATTGTGTATGGATGGTGTAGTTGGCTAAGCAGTAAAGTCCCATTTTATAGATACAGGGTCAATCCCAGCAAGGTCCCATTTTATAGATACGGGTTCAATCCCAGCAAGGTCCCATTTTATAGATACAGGGTCAATCCCAGCAAGGTCCCATTTTATAGATACAGGGTCAATCCCAGCAAGGTCCCATTTTATAGATACAGGGTCAATCCCAGCAAGGTCCCATTTTATAGATACGGGGTCAATCCCAGCAAGGTCCCATTTTATAGATACAGGTTCAATCCCAGCAAGGTCCCATGTTATAGATACGGGTTCAATCCCAGCAAGGTCCCATGTTATAGATACGGGTTCAATCCCAGCAAGGTCCCATTTTATAGATACGGGGTCAATCCCAGCAAGGTCCCATTTTATAGATACAGGGTCAATCCCAGCAAGGTCCCATTTTATAGATACGGGTTCAATCCCAGGCAAGGTCCCATTTTATAGATACGGGTTCAATCCCAGCAAGGTCCCATTTTATAGATACGGGGTCAATCCCAGCAAGGTCCCATTTTATAGATACGGGGTCAATCCCAGCAAGGTCCCATTTTATAGATACGGGTTCAATCCCAGGCAAGGTCCCATTTTATAGATACGGGTTCAATCCCAGCAAGGTCCCATGTTATAGATACGGGGTCAATCCCAGCAAGGTCCCATTTTATAGATACGGGTTCAATCCCAGCAAGGTCCCATGTTATAGATACGGGTTCAATCCCAGGCAAGGTCCCATGTTATAGATACGGGTTCAATCCCAGCAAGGTCCCATGTTATAGATACGGGTTCAATCCCAGCAAGGTCCCATGTTATAGATACGGGTTCAATCCCAGGCAAGGTCCCATTTTATAGATACGGGTTCAATCCCAGCAAGGTCCCATTTTATAGATACAGGTTCAATCCCAGCAAGGTCCCATGTTATAGATACGGGTTCAATCCCAGCAAGGTCCCATGTTATAGATACGGGTTCAATCCCAGCAAGGTCCCATTTTATAGATACGGGTTCAATCCCAGCAAGGTCCCATGTTATAGATACGGGTTCAATCCCAGCAAGGTCCCATGTTATAGATACGGGTTCAATCCCAGCAAGGTCCCATGTTATAGATACGGGTTCAATCCCAGCAAGGTCCCATTTTATAGATACGGGTTCAATCCCAGCAAGGTCCCATTTTATAGATACGGGTTCAATCCCAGCAAGGTCCCATTTTATAGATACGGGTTCAATCCCAGCAAGGTCCCGTTTTATAGATACGGGTTCAACCCCAGAAAGGTCCCGTTTTATAGATACGGGTTCAACCCCAGCAAGGTCCCGTTTTATAGATATGGGTTCAATCCCAGCGCGGGGCCCTCTTCTTCTTCTTCCCTAGTGGACAGTTTTGACAGTGTATCCCGACGTCCTAGAGACCTACTAAAACGTCAAATTCCCCTTGGATCTGGAGTGATTTCATTGGCCTACAGCACTTCTAGGGCCTTACATGGCTAATCAGTTATATATTTATATTTGAATGTTCTTGCTCAGTGCCTACCTCCCAATTTCCCCCCTTCCTCTACTGAGAATAGAGAGCAGTATTTTATGTGCTATGCTACTGGCCAAAGAAAGATTCATGTAGTATCCCATCTATCATTGGCAGAACCCCCCCTCCTCCCACCAGTGACCTGACCCACTTCTCCCAGAGAGAGAGACCCCCCTCCTCCCACCAGTGACTTGACCCACTTCTCCCAGAGAAAGAGACCCCCCCTCCTCACCCTCTCCCCAGACCCACAGTCAGCCGTGACCCAAAATGTATCCTATTCTCTTTATAGTGCCCTACTTGTGACCAGGGCCCATAGTGCCCTACTTGTGACCAGGGCCCATAGTGCACTATGCACTATGTAGGGCATAGACATCACCAGGACCTGGCATTCGAGGGCTTTAGCCGTGAATGATTTTGGGGTCAGCCCCTAATCTTTTGCGCTGCTGCAATTGTGTTAATTAAAAAATATATATTTGTAGTCAACTGAATAAAAGCCACTTAGTTCATAGAGCTGTGGTTACGTGAAACTCCCAGAGTCATCCAACCGTTATAATCAGGGGTGTAGTCCTGAGGGTGTAGTGCTGCTGGTGTAGGTAGTGCTGCTGGTGTAGTACTGAGGGTGTAGTGCTGTGGGTGTAGTGCTGCTGGTGTAGTACTGGGGGTGTAGTCCTGAGGGTGTAGTGCTGAGGGTGTAGTGCTGCTGGTGTAGTGCTGCTGGTGTAGTGCTGTGGGTGTAGTGCTGCTGGTGTAGTGCCGAGGGTGTAGTGCTGTGGGTGTAGTGCTGAGGGTGTAGTGCTGTGGGTGTAGTGCTGCTGGTGTAGTGCTGAGGGTGTAGTGCTGCGGGTGTAGTGCTGAGGGTGTAGTGCTGTGGGTGTAGTGCTGTGGGTGTAGTGCTGTGGGTGTAGTGCTGTGGGTGTAGTGCTGCTGGTGTAGTGCTGTGGGTGTAGTGCTGCGGGTGTAGTGCTGCTGGTGTAGTGCTGAGGGTGTAGTGCTGTGGGTGTAGTGCTGTGGGTGTAGTGCTGAGGGTGTAGTGCTGTGGGTGTAGTGCTGTGGGTGTAGTGCTGTGGGTGTAGTGCTGTGGGTGTAGTGCTGTGGGTGTAGTCCTGAGGGTGTAGTGCTGAGGGTGTAGTCCTGAGGGTGTAGTACTGCTGAGGGTGTAGTGCTGAGGGTGTAGTGCTGCAGGTGTAGTGCTGAGGGTGTAGTGCTGAGGGTGTAGTGCTGAGGGTGTAGTGCTGAGGGTGTAGTGCTGCGGGGTAGTGCTGCGGGGGTAGTGCTGAGGGTGTAGTGCTGCGGGTGTAGTGCTGCGGGGGTAGTGCTGAGGGGGTAGTGCTGAGGGTGTAGTGCTGAGGGTGTAGTGCTGAGGGTGTAGTGCTGAGGGTGTAGTGCTGCTGGTGTAGTGCTGAGGGTGTAGTGCTGCAGGTGTAGTGCTGAGGGTGTAGTGCTGAGGGTGTAGTGCTGCTGGTGTAGTGCTGAGGGTGTAGTGCTGAGGGTGTAGTGCTGAGGGTGTAGTGCTGCTGGTGTAGTGCTGAGGGTGTAGTGCTGCGGGTGTAGTGCTGCGGGTGTAGTGCTGAGGGCGCGGAGCGCGCCACTTCTCAGAATGGTGCTACAGTGTGTCTCGCAATAATATAATAGCATGATAATGATAATGATAATATATTATAATGTCAGTCTACTGTTATAACAAAAAAACACCATGTCATTTATAATGACTATTTAGGATGATCGTGCTGAAATACATAAATGTATATTAGCTCATTCTTTGTTTTTACACCATCTGCTCTAAACTTTGATTAGTTTGTCCGGTTAGCAACCCTTACATCATTCAAGAAGATCTAAATGCATCTTGTCATGAAACTGATTTGGGATCAAATGGTTGGCCTGTGTTTATGTGTCATCGACATTTCACCTTTAAAACGTGTCGAAATGATCATTCACGATTGGCAGGGATTTATAATGAGGTCGGCCTGATTTGGTGTCTTCTTCACACACACACACACACACACACACACACACACACACACAAACACACAAACAACACAACACAACACAACACAACACAACACAATTGTAATGTCCCCAGTCATGTAAAATGACATAGTTGCAGGAAATTATTTTAGAGAAGGCCCCTTTATTCTGGGACCCACAAACCCCTCTGGTTTTCAGGGTTGAGCACTGAATGTTGTGACCCTCCAGTGATGGCCCTGATGTAGGGCCGAGGTTCTCAAACGTATTGGGTCCGGGGACCCCCTTTTGTGATACCAAATTCATCAGGGAACCCCTTCGTAATCAGAACACAATTCGAGTTTGATGAAAATAGCATAGAAGGAGTGTTACCATGACGTCCTTAGTGGGCGGATGGACGAGCCAAGTCTTTGGCCTTGGGAAGGAACATTTTAGGCCCCGCCTCTTGGCATCGGAGAGAAAATGTAGCAGTTTAAAAAGCCAATGTCCTGCAATTTTCTACACATTTTGTCATGAGGCAGAAAGAAAATGTTGCAGTTTTAAAGCATTTATGTAAAAAAATAATAATAATAATATGTCAAAAAATATATATAATTGGTACAGTACTGTGGATATCCCAATCATGTTGTCCAGAGTTACAAACAGAAATGAATAATATTACATTGTATTGTATTACAAGCCTTTAAACTTATCCCTCGGCTCACCTGACAAAGTTAATTTAATTCGTCGTCGTTAGTAATATTCATTAAACAAATATTTTTTTTTTTTAAAACAACATTTTGGAGTCTGGCCTCTGACCCCAGCAGTACCCCACTTTGAGAACCCCACGTGTAGGGAACAGGGTGCAATTTGGGATACACCCAACTGTCTGCTCTGTTGTTTGATTTGCTTAGGCATCTTTGAAGAGCTGACATGTAATGCCTAACAGCAGAGGGCAGCAAAACCATAGTGAATATGTTTTGTGTGCCGGCCGCATTCAATCTGTACTGATACACAGGCTTTGTCCTAATAATTCACCCTGGTCAAAACAAGTGAATCGGGTGGGAAGTAGCCGTTATCTACTGCTCACTGGTGAGTCTTCTGTGAACTTATCCTGAGTATCATCCACAGGTGGAGCTGGGCTGTCCAGATCCCACCCTCTTGCATTTTTGATTTAACCAGGCAAGTCAGTTAAGAACAAATTCTTATTTACAATAACAGCCTACCCACCCGGACAAACCCGGATGACGCTGGGACCACTGTGCACCGCCCTATGGGACTGCCAATCATGGCCTGGAATCAAACCAGGGTCTGTAGTGACGCTTCTAGCACTGAGATACAGTGCCTTAGATGGCTTTGCCGCTCAGGAGCCATCCAGCTTTAGATAGATAGAGGATGGTTGTGGGAAGGCTATTAACACGCTCTGACACAGTCATGGAAAGGCCATTGTGTTTCCTGTGTGTTGTGTCTGTCCTACGTGTCAATGTTGCCACTAGATATGGTCTCCACTGAAATACCACTTGGTATTCAGGCCATAGAATACACAGCAGCAAAGTGTGTGTGTGTTTTTGTGTTTGTGCGTTAATGTGTGTGTGGGTGTGTGTGTTTGTGTGTGTGTGTTTATGTGTGTGTGCGTTTATGTGTGTGTGCGTTTGTGTGTGTTTATGTGTGTGTGTGTTTGTGTGTGTGCGTTTGTGTGTGTGTGTGTGGATTGATTATGTTGCCTGATTAAAAGAGACCATCTTTGTGTTATTAGTACTCCATTATTTTGTGTGTGAATGTGACTGTGGAAAAATGCAATGGCAACTGACTTTGAGTTTTCCCAATAACCACAGGTCAGAAACACAAAGTCAATGAGAGAGAGAGAGAGAGAGAGAGAGAGAGAGAGAGAGAGAGAGAGAACTCCCCTGAACTGTCATCCATTAGTGTGGAATCTGGGATCCCCTGGACGTGATCAATGGAACAGGTATGGTAATGAGAAGTACGGCTAGCATCGCCCTAGCGTGAGAATGCTGCTCTTCCAACAAGACGCCTGAGGTTCACTGGCAGTCTCTTCCACACAGCTGTGTGTGTGTGTGAGTGTGTGTGTGTGTGTGTGTGTGGATTGGCGTAAGGGTAGTCAATGAACGAAAAAGGCTTGTCGTGCAAGCGAGCCTTTCCATGTCTTGACAGCAGGTGTTACCAAGAACCACGGATGAAATGCAGGGCTGTAGCTTTTGGGACTGGACTGCTTTACAGCCAAATCCGTGCAAGAAGGCATTTGTATATCTAAGGCTGTGTTTAGACAGGCAGCCTTATTCTGATTTTTTTTTCTCTTCTTTTTGTCCAATCAAATCAGTTCTGAAAAAGATCTGATGTGATTGGTCAAAATACCAATTAGTGGGAAATAGATAATAAATGGGGTGCCTGTATGAACACAGCCTTCGTCAGTATCTGCACCATCCCGATCTGCCCACAACCCCTCCCCCCAAAAAAACTCTTACGCACCCTCAGGCCTCTTATGCCACCCTCAGGCCTCTTATGCCACCCTCAGTCCTGTTATGCCACCCTC
>NC_068444.1:11049569-11063768 GCF_023373465.1 Oncorhynchus keta
CTGACTGAAGTGGTCTAGAACTAGTAGGACTGACTGAGTAGTGGTCTAGAACTAGTAGGACTGACTGAGTAGTGGTCTAGAACTAGTAGGACTGACTGAGTAGTGGTCTAGAACTAGTAGGACTGACTGAGTAGTGGTCTAGAACTAGTAGGACTGACTGAGTAGTGGTCTAGAACTAGTAGGACTGACTGAGTAGTGGTCTAGAACTAGTAGGACTGACTGAGTAGTGGTCTAGAACTAGTAGGACTGACTGAGTAGTGGTCTAGAACTAGTAGGACTGACTGAGTAGTGGTCTAGAACTAGTAGGACTGACTGAGTAGTGGTCTAGAACTAGTAGGACTGACTGAGTAGTGGTCTAGAACTAGTAGGACTGACTGAGTAGTGGTCTAGAACTAGTAGGACTGACTGAGTAGTGGTCTAGAACTAGTAGGACTGACTGAGTAGTGGTCTAGAACTAGTAGGACTGACTGAGTAGTGGTCTAGAACTAGTAGGACTGACTGAGTAGTGGTCTAGAACTAGTAGGACTGACTGAGTAGTGGTCTAGAACTAGTAGGACTGACTGAGTGGTCTAGTGGTCTAGAACTAGTAGGACTGACTGAGTAGTGGTCTAGAACTAGTAGGACTGACTGAGTAGTGGTCTAGAACTAGTAGGACTGACTGAGTAGTGGTCTAGAACTAGTAGGACTGACTGAGTAGTGGTCTAGAACTAGTAGGACTGACTGAGTAGTGGTCTAGAACTAGTAGGACTGACTGAGTAGTGGTCTAGAACTAGTAGGACTGACTGAGTAGTGGTCTAGAACTAGTAGGACTGACTGAGTAGTGGTCTAGAACTGGTAGGACTGACTGAGTAGTGGTCTAGAACTAGTAGGACTGACTGAGTAGTGGTCTAGAACTAGTAGAACTGACTGAGTAGTGGTCTAGAACTAGTAGGACTGACTGTGAGTAGTGGTCTAGAACTAGTAGAACTGACTGTGAGTAGTGGTCTAGAACTAGTAGGACTGACTGAGTAGTGGTCTAGAACTAGTAGGACTGACTGAGTAGTGGTCTAGAACTAGTAGGACTGACTGTGAGTAGTGGTCTAGAACTAGTAGGACTGACTGTGAGTAGTGGTCTAGAACTAGTAGGACTGACTGTGAGTAGTGGTCTAGAACTAGTAGGACTGACTGTGAGTAGTGGTCTAGAACTAGTAGGACTGACTGTGAGTAGTGGTCTAGAACTAGTAGGACTGACTGTGAGTAGTGGTCTAGAACTAGTAGGACTGACTGAGTAGTGGTCTAGAACTAGTAGGACTGACTGTGAGTAGTGGTCTAGAACTAGTAGGACTGACTGTGAGTAGTGGTCTAGAACTAGTAGGACTGACTGTGAGTAGTGGTCTAGAACTAGTAGGACTGACTGTGAGTAGTGGTCTAGAACTAGTAGGACTGACTGTGAGTAGTGGTCTAGAACTAGTAGGACTGACTGTGAGTAGTGGTCTAGAACTAGTAGGACTGACTGTGTAGTGGTCTAGAACTAGTAGGACTGACTGTGAGTAGTGGTCTAGAACTAGTAGGACTGACTGTGAGTAGTGGTCTAGAACTAGTAGGACTGACTGTGTAGTGGTCTAGAACTAGTAGGACTGACTGTGAGTAGTGGTCTAGAACTAGTAGGACTGACTGTGAGTAGTGGTCTAGAACTAGTAGGACTGACTGAGTAGTGGTCTAGAACTAGTAGGACTGACTGAGTAGTGGTCTAGAACTAGTAGGACTGACTGTGAGTAGTGGTCTAGAACTAGTAGGACTGACTGTGAGTAGTGGTCTAGAACTAGTAGGACTGACTGAGTAGTGGTCTAGAACTAGTAGGACTGACTGAGTAGTGGTCTAGAACTAGTAGGACTGACTGAGTAGTGGTCTAGAACTAGTAGGACTGACTGAGTAGTGGTCTAGAACTAGTAGGACTGACTGAGTAGTGGTCTAGAACTAGTAGGACTGACTGAGTAGTGGTCTAGAACTAGTAGGACTGACTGAGTAGTGGTCTAGAACTAGTAGGACTGACTGTGAGTAGTGGTCTAGAACTAGTAGGACTGACTGTGAGTAGTGGTCTAGAACTAGTAGGACTGACTGTGAGTAGTGGTCTAGAACTAGTAGGACTGACTGTGAGTAGTGGTCTAGAACTAGTAGGACTGACTGTGAGTAGTGGTCTAGAACTAGTAGGACTGACTGTGAGTAGTGGTCTAGAACTAGTAGGACTGACTGTGAGTAGTGGTCTAGAACTAGTAGGACTGACTGTGAGTAGTGGTCTAGAACTAGTAGGACTGACTGTGAGTAGTGGTCTAGAACTAGTAGGACTGACTGTGAGTAGTGGTCTAGAACTAGTAGGACTGACTGTGAGTAGTGGTCTAGAACTAGTAGGACTGACTGTGAGTAGTGGTCTAGAACTAGTAGGACTGACTGTGAGTAGTGGTGACTGTGAGTAGTGGCCCAGAACTAGTAGAACTGACTGTGAGTAGTGGTGACTGTGAGTAGTGGCCCAGAACTAGTAGAACTGACTGTGAGTAGTGGCCCAGAACTAGTAGGACTGACTGTGAGTAGTGGCCCAGAACTAGTAGGACTGACTGTGAGTAGTGGCCCAGAACTAGTATGACTGACTGTGAGTAGTGGCCCAGAACTAGTATGACTGACTGTGAGTAGTGGCCCAGAACTAGTAGGACTGACTGTGAGTAGTGGCCCAGAACTAGTAGGACTGACTGTGAGTAGTGGCCCAGAACTAGTATGACTGACTGTGAGTAGTGGCCCAGAACTAGTAGGACTGACTGTGAGTAGTGGCCCAGAACTTGAAGTCAAGGAGAGGCTGTCAGTGTGAGTGGAAACTGTGACATCATGAAGCATTCCATCAGGCAGGACAGAACGTTTGTGGTCGGATGTGTTTTTCAGAAGTTACGGAAGCCTGACTCGCGTGTGCCGCCTCCTTCGCTCTGTGAATCTGTGTTTGACGATTTTCATATTCTGTTTCACTGTTTTGTTTTGAGATGGGGGCTTCTGTTGATGTTGTTTTTCGGCTTCATTTCTAGCCATGCCAGATCTTGTGGTTTTCACATTATGAAAGTCTGCAGCACAGCCTTCTCACTGGGCACAGACATAAATTCTACACTGGTTCAACGTAATTTCATTGAAATTACAGTACGTGGAAACTACGTTGATTCAACCAGTGTGTGCCCAGTGGGTTTCCGTACCAGGCCCGAGCAGGCTCAGCCAATAGGGTTCCACCGCATAACAACAATGTTTCAATTTGTCTAATCGGGGGTATTTAGGCTAAGTAAACTATTACTCTTCTGATTTCATCTGCAGCCCATGGCCCAGTCATACAGGCCTCTTATTCAAACCATTTGTGTGCGGTCTGGATTGAGGGGCGGAGGGTTGCGGGGGGACAGAGAAGGGGGGGGGGGTTAGGCAGTGGAGAGACGAGAATGGTTGGGGGATTTGGATAGCCCTGGGAGAAAGTCTGGGACGCTGAGAGTGAGAGGTATTGGCAGGGAGAACTAAACCACAGCTTGCGTGATTGTGGTTCTCCTTCAGCCCCTCTGCTCCTTTCCCTTCTCTGCCTCCCAGCTCCCCGAAGCACCTGCACGCACACAGCCACTTAACCCCATGACCTTTGGCCCATGGCCTTGTCAGTGGAGACACACCTCAGCAGTGTTTATTTGATATGATTTATTTCATTGGTGTTCTCAGTGCATAAAACTGAATGATCCAGAATGCACAGTTACATTAGGGCAAACAGTAGAAAATGAAAATGAGCATTTTTAATATCAGTCCTATTTATTCCATTTGTTGTACAACCCTCATCTGGTCATCTGACCTGAGAGTGACAGATTAGATAGACAACCCTCATCTGGTCATCTGACCTGAGAGTGACAGATTAGATAGACAACCCTCATCTGGTCATCTGACCTGAGAGTGACAGATTAGATAGACAACCCTCATCTGAGCTGAGAGTGACAGATTAGATAGACAACCCTCATCTGGTCATCTGACCTGAGAGTGACAGATTAGATAGACAACCCTCATCTGGTCATCTGACCTGAGAGTGACAGATTAGATTATTAGACAACCCTCATCTGAGCTGAGAGTGACAGATTAGATAGACAACCCTCATCTGGTCATCTGAGCTGAGAGTGACAGATTAGATAGACAACCCTCATCTGGTCATCTGAGCTGAGAGTGACAGGTTAGATAGACAGATAGATCAATCCATCGATCAATACAGTACACACAGTAGCAAGTGCCGAACCTTTGATTTGAGAGAACCTTTGATTTGAGTGAACCTTTGATTTGAGAGAACCTTTGATTTGAGTGAACCTTTGATTTGAGAGAACCTTTGATTTGAGTGAACCTTTGATTTGAGAGAACCTTTGATTTGAGTGAACCTTTGATTTGAGTGAACCTTTGATTTGAGTGAACCTTTGATTTGAGTGAACCTTTGATTTGAGAGAACCTTTGATTTGAGTGAACCTTTGATTTGAGAGAATCTTTGATTTGAGAGAACCTTTGATTTGAGAGAACCTTTGATTTGAGTGAACCTTTGATTTGAGTGAACCTTTGATTTGAGTGAACCTTTGATTTGAGTGAACCTTTGATTTGAGTGAACCTTTGATTTGAGTGAACCTTTGATTTGAGAGAACCTTTGATATGAGTGACACGATGTGCGGTGGTGTGAAAACAAAACAGCCCCTTACATTCACCCAGACTAATCTTTTATTGGTGAGGTCATGGCACTCTCAGCTTACCTTGTCTGTCTCCTCCATCCCCTTGCCCTTTTTCCCCACATCGATGTAGGATCATAACTAGTCTCATAAAAAAAAAATCATTGAGAAGAACGCAAAAGCCAAAAAGCCTGATCCAGCCAGCGAGGTTTTTTAATGGTACAGGTTTATAATGAAACACTCCTTGAGCCGTTCTCCCAAAGCGCTGACGTTATCCACTGGACACGCGCATATTAAAAGTTCACACTATTTATAAAGTGTGTGACTATCAGGGAGAAGGGAGGCCGGCTGAGAGGATGTAGAGAGAGTTGTGTGAAACCGTTGCAAAAAGTAACCATTATATAAAAATAAAAAAAACATTTTCACATTTTAGTGGATGACTACTAGACTTCACTCTGTTGTTGTAAAGAGCAGATGTTTTGAGGTCATTGCTTAATTTCGATCACCCTCTCTCGGCTGGTGTTTGTGGGCTGTAGTCATACGTAATGAGAGAGTCATGATGTGTTGTTGGTGGGCCTAGAGAAAGTCCCGTGGCTTGGACCTCCGTCCACACAACACCAACCGCCATCGGTGATTTAAATAATGCATCCTGTTTCTGCTCAGAGATGTGAAGTCCACACACACTTATGCCACATTATTCAATAAACTATAACATATTAAGCAATCCACACCTCTTCAAAATGGATGTGAGCTAAGGTTTGAGTCAATGACTGTGAAAACCCCCTAAAGCCGAATTCACATGGTGAGATGCTCGTCAATGGCGCAGTAGCCAGCATCAATTCACATGCACTGCGTAGCGTATGCCAATATAATTGTCGTGAACATTCATAATAAACAGTTGTATTAGTGACCCGTTTCAGGAAACTAGACTTATGTTGCACGTCACTACTTCACAAGGAGAGTCATTTCAACATAAACAGAGATTGTGTTATCTATCAAAATGCTTTTGGGTAGACATACCTTCTGGAACATGAGAACTTTCATGTGCCTTAATAACAAATGTGCATGCCATCTGTAAATACAAAATACAATTGTTAAATTACGAGCCTAGTTGGTTTAGCCAAGGAAAAAGTCAGGAACCTTCCCGCGAGCCATGATTGGCTGAGATAATGGATGGGCTGGATATGCTTAGAGATGAGTTCTGATTGGTGTGCCACATAGCATGCTTCTGTTTATAACATGAGCTGCTCAGTATGTGTAGATAATCGTTTCTAACACAGCTTTAAAACTTTTTTTTTAAAGATATCATGGAGAAATCCACTGAAGAAGTTGACCAAGTTTTGAGTGGAATGCCTGGTGGAAGAAGATGAGTATGATCGTTAAGGAGATGAATAAAAAGCTGCCGTTTGATCGCAAATATGAGGAAGGAGAGTCGAAAAGAGAATAGACAGAAGAAGGGTAACCGTGGCATCCGTGATGGAGAGGAAGAAGCATTTATCCATGTAAACGGGTAAGAGAGTCTGGCTAGCCACATTTTCAGGTATAATATGTTTCTAATTTTGTCAGAAGTAGTTTTTTATTGCAAGTTAAAGCGTACTGTTAACTAGCTAGCTAACGTTAGATGGCTGGCTCGCTAGCTAACGTTATGATCTGTGTAGTAATATTTTTTGTATCTCAGAAAGTGATTTGCATTGCTAGTTAGAGCCTAATGTTAGCTAGCTAGTTAACATTGAACCTAGTTGGTTAGCTTTAGTTACCTGCAGGTTCATTCAGGTCGTAACATTATGAGTTGGGATCATTGTTTAGCTAGCTAGCTACATAAAATACTCCACTATGCAAGGAACCATTCCTCCGTTTCCTGTGACAAATATGTATTGATTTTATTTGATAGAACAACATGACCAGCACCAAAGTCAAATCAAAGTTTATTTGTCACGTGCGCCAAATGCAACAGGTATTACAGTGAAATGCTTACTTACAGGCAAAAAAAGGTGTTAGGTGAACAATAGGTAAGTTAAGAAATAAAACAACAGTAAAAAGACAGGCTGTAACAGTAGAGAGGCTATAAAAGTAGTGAGGCTACATACAGACACCGCTTAGTCAGGCTGTTTGAGGTAGTATGTACATGTAGATATGGTTAAATTAGGACAACGAGACAGTGTCCAAGTTCTACAATTCTCCGGTAGAATGCCCTGATTTTATTTCCTCACACACTAAACCATAAGATATTTTCTATAATTAGCTTACCATTAACTCGGAAATAATGATCTTGTTGTGAGTTGATTTTCCTGCAATAACGAATAAAAAATGAAAACATTGTTTTCATTATTTGAACTGGCTAGCCAGTTAACTTATCGTTAGCTAACTAGCTAACAAGCCATAAATGAACCAAAACATTGTTTGTAAAGTTGCTTTATGTTGCCTGGTTTGCTAGATCTACATTTACTTAATACATTTTTAAACTGATTTGTTTGTTGATGTTATAAATCACCAGTTATGATATTTTGCACCACTGATGTCGTTTTTACTTTGTATTTATACTTTTTATGAACGACAACGACAAGTTTGATGTCGGACGACAATGATGTTCATGATGTAACCGTGACAACCGTCTACAGAAATGTCGATAGACGCAGTATAAACCAGCCTTTAGTCTTGAAATCTTTGGTTGTTTACTACACTACATTACTCCCTCTGTTTAGCACATGGCCTCACATGTGAATCCTTAAAGAGATGGGTGGGGCTAAGGCTTAAGAGGATGTGAATCATGCTGAATAGGTGGAGACAAAGAAGAGTTCTCCAGTAGTTGAACCAAAAATATTCAAGGGACATTTTCTCACAAATGAGGTTACAAGTTTAATTAAATGTTCAATTGTTCCTCAATTGGTCGGTGGTTGGTCGCATTTGTTCGCTCTGGGAGTTATTGTTGCTGGTTCCTTTTTATTCACCTTAGATGTCCTACAGGAGCCACCGTACCTGTGCTAAACTGTCGTTGCTTTGCTACTTCCAGCATGAGCATGCTCGTTCGCATGCTTAAAAAAAAAAATTACAAAATTGAATTGTGCTTAAGAACTCTCCATTCATGCGTTCAAGCATGCCTAATTTGGTTAGCAGTGCGTTCCATTCATTACGTTATGTAAAAATGGGAATAAATCATCCACGTTCCGCCACCAACTGCACTGTCCCAGGCTACACAGTTCACACACGCTTTAATGATTTCTTCTGATTGGATGTCTAAATAATTCCATGTGTGGCCCGCCTTCGGCCTGGACGCCATGACGACTCTGCCTGATCTGGTTACTGTGCTCAATCTTTCACCCAGGCGGCTGTGTTCATGTCTGTCTGTCTGTCTGTGTGTCTGTGGCTCCTCTCTCACCTCGGTTGTTTAACTCTGAACCACTGAACACTGCTGCCTGTCCAGGGTGGACACAACAGCCGTGTGATGTCATTTCCTCATTGAGGCGCGTCTGCTCAATCCCATGTGGTTATAGGTCATCTCCAGAGGGTTTTCAGACCCCTTGACTTTTTCCACATTTTGTAATGTTACAGCCTTATTGTAAAATGAATTAAATTAAACATTTTCCTCATCAATCTACACACAATACCCCATAATGACAAAGCAAAAAAAACAAACAGGTTTTTAGACATTTTTGCAAAAACAACTCAAATAAGAAACAGAAATACCTTATTTACACAAGTATTCAAACCATTTATTATGAGACTCAAATTTGAGCTCAGGTGCATCCTGTTTCCATTGATCATCCTTGAGATGTTTCTACAACTTGATTGGAGTCCGTCCACCTGTGGTAAATTCAAATTATTAGACATGATTTGGAAAGGCACATAACTGTCTATAAGGTCCCACACTTCTTCATTCTTAAATTGAAGAAGTTTGGAACCACCAAGACTCTTCCTAGAGCTGCTAGTAGAATGTACAACATCCTCCTCACGTAGCCTAACCACATAACCTGTAGATCATTAACTAAAACTAAACCTCTCCTCTCTCTTCTCATTCCCTCTTGTTCTCCTTTCCTTTCCATTCCCTCTCTTCTCCTCTCCTTCTCCCTTCCCTCCTCTCTCTTCTCCCTTCTCCCTTCCCTCCTCTCTTCTCCCTTCTCCCTTCCCTCCCCTCTCTTCTCTCTTCTCCTTCTCTCTTCTCCCTCTCTTCTCCTTTTCTTCTCCTTCTCCTCTCTTCTTATCTCTTTTTCTTCTCTCTTTCCATTCTGTCTTTTTTCTTCTCCTTCTCTTCACCTTCCCTCCTCTTCTCTCTTCTCCCTTCTCTCTTCTACATTCCCTCCTCTCCTCTTTCTTCTCCCTCACTCTTCTCCTTCTCTTCTTCTTCTTCTTCTTCTTCTTCTTCTTCTTCTTCTTCTTCTTCTTCTTCTTCTTCTTCTTCTTCTTCTTCTTCTTCTTCTTCTTCTTCTTCTTCTTCTTCTTCTTCTTCTTTCTCTCTTCCATTCCCTTTTTCTTATTTCTTCTCATTCTCTTCTCCTCTTCCTTCTTTTCTCCATCTCTCCTCTCCTTCTCTCCTCATTCTCTCTTCTCCTCTCTTCTTCTTCTCCTTCTCTCTTCTCCTACTCTCTTCTCCTTCTTTCTTCTCCTCTCTTCTTCTCTCGTCTCATTCTCCTTCCTTCTTCTACCTTCCTTCCTCCTTCTCTTCTCCTTCTTCTCTCTTCTCCGTCTCACTTCTTACCTTCTCCTTCTCTCCTCATTCTCTCTTCTTCTTCTCCTATCTTCTTCTTCTCTCATCCTTCTCTCTTCTCCTTCTCTCAATTGTTCTTCTTCTCACTTCTTATTCTCTTCTCTCTTCTTATTCTCTCTTCTCTTCTCTCTTCCCTCCTCTCTCTTCTCCCTTCTCTCTTCCCTCCTCTCTCTTCTCCCTCGCTTCTCCTTCTCTCTTCTCCTTCTCCTCTCTTCTTATCTAATTGTCTTCTCCTTTCTTCTCTCTTCTTATCTCGTTTACTTCTCCTTCTCCTCTCTGCTTATCTCGTTTTCTTCTCCTTTCTTCTCTCTTCCCATTCTCTTCTTCTCCTTCTCTTCTCTTCTCCTTCTCTCTTTTCCTTCTCTTCTCCTTCTCTCTTCCCCTTCTCTTCCCTCTTCTCCTTCTCTCTTCCCTCCTCTCTCTTCTCCCTTCCCTCCTCTGCTCTCTCTTTTCCTTCTCTCTTCTCACTTCTCCTTCTCTCTTCTTCTCTTTTTCTTCTTTCTTCTCCTTCTCCCTTCTTCTGCTCTTCACCTTCTCTCTTCTCCTTCTCTTCCCTCTTCTCCTTCTCTCTTCCCTCCTCTCTCTTCTCCCTTCCCTCCTCTGCTCTCTCTTTTCCTTCTCTCTTCTCACTTCTCCTTCTCTCTTCTTCTCTTTTTCTTCTTTCTTCTCCTTCTCCCTTCTTCTTCTCTTCTCCTTCTCTCTTCTCCTTCTCTTCCCTCTTCTCCTTCTCTCTTCCCTCCTCTCTCTTCTCCCTTCCCTCCTCTGCTCTCTCTTTTCCTTCTCTCTTCTCACTTCTCCTTCTCTCTTCTTCTCTTTTTCTTCTTTCTTCTCCTTCTCCCTTCTTCTGCTCTTCTCCTTCTCTCTTCTTCTTCTCCCTCTCTCTTCTCTCTTCTCCTACTCCTTTCTCCTCTCGTCTTCTTCTCTCTTCTCATTCTCATTCTCTCTTCTCCCTTCCCTCCCTTCTATCTTCTCCTTCTTCTCTCTTCTCTGTCTCACTTCTTCTCCTTCTCTCTTCCCTCCTCATTCTATCTTCCCCTCTTTTCTCTTTCTCCCTTCCCTCTTCTCTTCTCCTCTCTTCTCTTCTCCTTCTCTTTTCATTTTCTCCTTCTTTCTTCTCCTTCTCTCTTCTCATTATCTCCTCTCCTTCTCTTCTCTCTTCTCCTTTTCTTCTCTCTTCCCATTCTCTCTTCTTCTCCTTCTCTCTTCTCCCTCTCTCTTCTCCTTCTCCTCTCTTCTTATCTCCTTTTCTTCTCTCTTCCATTCCCTTTTTCTTCTTTCTTCTCCTTCTCTCTTCTTCTCCCTCTCTCTTCTCCTACTCTCTTCTCCTATCTTCCTCTTCTCCCTTCTCTCCTCTTCTTCTCTCTTCTTCTTCTCTCTTCTCAGTCTACTTCTCTCTTCTCCCTTCTCTCCTCTTCTTCTCTCTTCTCAGTCTACTTCTCTCTTCTCCCTTCCCTCCTCCTCCTTCTCTCTTCTCCATCTCACTTCTTCTCCTTCTCTCTTCTTCTCCTTCTTCTCTCTTCTCCATCTCACTTCTTCTCCTTCTCTCTTCTTCTCTCTTCTCCTCTCTTCTCCTTCTGTCACGCCCTGGTCAAAGTATTTTGTGTTTTTCTTTATGTATTTGGTCAGGCCAGGGTGTGACATGGTTTTTTTTATGTGGTGTGTGGCTTAGTGGGGTTGTAGCTTAGTGGGGTGTTCTAGGAGAGTCTATGGCTGTCTGAAGTGGTTCTCAATCAGAGGCAGGTGTTTATCGTTGTCTCTGATTGGGAGCCATATTTAGGCAGCCATATTCTTTGGTTGTATTGTGGGTGATTGTCCTGAGTGTCTTGATGTCCTTGTTCGATGTTAGTTGACACAAGTATAGGCGGTTTTTGTTTCGTTTATTGTTTTGTAATGTTCGTGTTTAGTCGTGTTTTACGTTTGTTTAAATAAACATGGATCGCAATCGACACGCTGCAGTTTGGTCCGACTCTCCTTCACCATATGAAAACCGTGACACCTTCTCCCTTCCCTCCTCTCTTTCCTTCTTCTTCTCTCTTCTCCTTCTCTTTACTCTCTTCTCTTCTCTTTTCCTTATTTTCTCCTCTCTTCTCTCCTCTCTCCTCCTTCACTCCTCATTCTCTCCTCTCTCCTCCTTAACTCCTCATTCTCTCTTCTTCTCCTCTCTTCTCGTTCTCTCTTCATTTTCTCTCTTCTCCTTCTCTTTACTCTCTTCTCTTTTCCTTATTTTCTCCTTCTCTCTTCTCTCCTCTCTCATCCTTCACTCCTCATTCTCTCCTCTCTCCTCCTTCACTCCTCATTCTCTCTTCTTCTCCTCTCTTCTCATTCTCTCTTCATTTTCTCTCTTCTCCTTCTCTTTACTCTCTTCTCTTTTCCTTATTTTCTCCTTCTCTCTTCTCTCCTCTCTCCTCCTTCACTCCTCATTCTCTCCTCTCTCCTCCTTCACTCCTCATTCTCTCTTCTTCTTCTCCTTCACTCCTCATTCTCTCTTCTTCTTCTCATTCACTCCTCATTCTCTCTTCTTCTTCTCCTCTCTTCTCATTCTCTCTTCATTTTCTCTCTTCTCATTCTCTCTTGTCATTCTCTCCTCTCTCTTCTCCCTTCTCCTTCTCTCTTCTTCCTCTCCCTCTTCTCTTTCTCTCTTCTTCTCCTTCTCTCGTCTTCTTCTCCTCTCTTCTTCTCCTTCTCTCTTTTCCTTCTCCTTTCTCATTTTCTCTTCTTCTCTCCTCATTCTCTCTCTTCTCCTTCTCTCTTCTCTCCTCTTTCTCTCCTCCTCTTTTCTCCTTCTCTCCTCTCTTCTCCCCCTCTCCTCATTTTCTCTTCTTATTCTCCTCTCTTCTCCTTCTCTCTTCATTTTCTCTCCTTCTCATTCTCTCTTCCTCTTCTCATTCTCTCGTCTTCTTCTTCTTCCTTCTTCTCATTCTCTCCTCTCTAAATATTAAAGCATTAGACCTCTCACTAAAGGCATCATTATAAACTTATACTTAAATCCAAATTGGATTTAACGGAAAATGACACGAAAAGGGCACATTTGTAAATCCCAAACTCTAAAAGTAATTGGAAAGGTAGATACAAATGATTTGTGACATTGTGGTTACAATAAAGAATGTAAACAATATGCTGTGTTTTTATTTACAGTAGTGGACAGCTGGTAGCATTTTGAAAACAGGTTTTCAAACACTTGTAGCCCGATAAGCAGGGCAATAGACTCTTTATAGCCCGGCTACTGTAGGTGTGAACATCCCCCTACAAGCAAAAATTGAACATTGCGACCAAAGAGAACAGATGAAATGGACATTGTTTTCATTAAGCCATCTTCTTTCTATGGTGCTACCCGTTCCAGGGTAAGAGGACTTGAAAATGAGCAGGAGCTGAGAGGATCACCAAACCTAAAAGGTATTTTGGTTTCAGTGCATTTTCTTTAAAATAAAAAAGTATATAGCCTATCAATGTGTAAGAAAATCGATAAATAAAGGTTAGATTTTTTTTATTTTAATGTCTACTAAAAACATGAATGTGTTTTTGCGGAGCATATAAACATGCCGACAACCATCTGTGGAGATCAGTGGACAACGGGCTGGACAACGGGCTGGACAACGGGCTGGACAACGGGCTGGACAACGGGCTGGACAACGGGCTGGACAACGGGCTGGACAACGGGGCGGATCCGAAGAAAACGCATAGTTTCCAAGAAAACGGCCTCCCGGGTGGCGCAGTCGTTAAGGGCGCTGTTCCACCAGAGACTGGGTTCTCGCCCAGGCTCTGTTGTAACCGGCTGCGACCGGGAGGTCCGTGGGGCGACGCACAATCGGCCTAGCGTCGACCGGGTTAGGGAGGGTTTGGCCGGTAGGGAAATCCTTGTATCATCGCACACCAGCGACTCCTGTGGTGGGCCGGGCGCAGTGCGCGCTATCCAAGGTTGCCAGGTGCACGGTGTTTCCTCCGACACATTGGTGCGGCTGGCTTCCGGGTTGGATGGCGCTGTGTTAAGAAGCAGTGCGGCTTGGTTGGGTTGTGTATCAGAGTTGTAGCGATGAGACAAGATAGTAGCTATTAAACGATTGGATACCACGAAATTGGGGAGAAAAGGGGGGTAAGAATTCAACCAAAAAAAAAAACGGTTCATTTTGCTGGTTTGTGTGTTGGAATCACTTTTAATTCTTAATTGATCGACCGTTTCTGTCATAGGCCATTGGAATCGATGGGGGATCAGGGCGGTACCATTCTGCTCATCTGATGAAGGTGCACATGGATCAGATTCAAACTTTGAAGACCCAGATCGAGTCATTGGAGGCAGACCAGCAGAACAGAAGCAGTATTGGAGGGCATAGATATGGGCAACAGGTGATGCATTGACTCGGTCAAATAGCCACCTCACCTACATAAAGCTGAGTGACTCAGTCATATAGCCCAGCACCTACATAAAGCTGAGTGACTCAGTCATATAGCCTCGGCACCTACATAAAGCTGAGTGACTCAGTCATATACCCCCACCTACATAAAGCTGAGTGACTCAGTCATATAGCCTCACCTACATAAAGCTCAGTCATATAGCCTCACCTACATAAAGCTGAGTGACTCAATCATATAGCCTCGGCACCTACATAAAGCTGAGTGACTCAGTCATATAGCCTCACCTACATAAAGCTGAGTGACTCAGTCATATAGCCTCAGCACCTACATAAAGCTGAGTGACTCAGTCATATAGCCTCCTCACCTACATAAAGCTGAGTGACTCAATCATATAGCCTCACCTACATAAAGCTGAGTGACCTCAGTCATAATAGCCTCAGTCAACATAAAGCTGAGTGACTCAGTCAT
>NC_068444.1:11063868-11068902 GCF_023373465.1 Oncorhynchus keta
AAGCCACCCACTCCCTCTCCCTCTGTCCTAGCGAGCCACCCAGCACTCACTCCCATCTCCTTCTGGTCCTAGCGAGCCACCCACTCCCCTCCCCTTCTGTCCAAGCGAGCCACCCCAGCACCCACTCCCCTCTACTTCTGGCCTCAGCGAGCCACCCCAACTCCCACTCCTCTCCTTCTGCCCTAGCGAGCCACCCTCCCAGCACCCACTCCCATCTCCTTCTGTCCTAGCGAGCCACCCACTCCCCTCTCCTTCTGGCCTAGCGAGCCACCCCAACACCCACTCCCTCTCCTCTGGCCTAGCGAGCCACCCACCCCTCTCCTTCTGGCCTAGCGAGCCACCCCACTCCCCTCTTCCTCTGGCCCAGCGAGCCACTCACCCCCTCTCCTTCTGGCCTAGCGAGCCACCCCAACACCCACTCCTCTCCTTCTATCCTGGCGAGCCACATCAGCACCCACTCCCCTCTCCCTCTGTCCTAGCTTGAGCCACCCCAGCACCCACTCCCCTCTCTCCTCTGTCCTAGCGAGCCACCCCAGCACCCACTCCCCTCTCCCTCTGTCCTGGCGAGCCAAACCAGCACCCACTCCCTCTCCCTCTGTCCTAGCGAGCCACCCCAGCATCTCCACTCCCCTCTCCTTCTGGCCTCAGCGAGCCACCCCAACACCCACTCCCCTCTCCTTCTATCCTGGCGAGCCAAACCAGCACCCACTCCCCTCTCCCTCTGTCCTAGCGAAGTCACTCCCAGCACCCACTCCCTCTCCTTCTGGCCTCAGCGAGCCACTTCTCCACTCCCCCTCTCCTTCTGGCCTAGCGAGCCACCCCAGCACCAACTCCCCTCTCCTTCTGACCTAGCGAGACACCCCAGCACCAACTCCCCTCTCCTTCTGTCCTCGTGGGCCACCCACTCCCCTATCCTTCTGGCCGAGTGAGCCACCCACTCCCCTCTCCTTCTGGCCTAGCGAGCCACTCACTCCCCTCTCCTTCTGGCCTCGCGAGCCACCTACTCCCCTCTCCTTCTGGCCTAGAGAGCCACCCCGACACCCACTCCCTTCTGCTTCTCACCTAGCGAGCCACACACTCCTCTCTCCTTCTCACCTAGCGAGCCACACACTCCTCTCTCCTTCTCACCTAGCGAGCCACACACTCCTCTCTCCTTCTGGCCTAGCGAGCCACCCACTCCCTTCTCCTTCTCGCCTAGCGAGTCACACACTCCTCTCTCCTTCTGGCCTCGCGAGCCACCCACTCCCCCCTCCTTCTGGCCTAGCGAGCCACCCCAACACTCACTCCCCTCTCCTTCTGGCCTAGCGAGCCACCCCAGCTTATTTAATTGCCTCATTTGCGTTTAAACAGCTTACAAATCACAAGGTCACTGGGACAGGAAGGACAACATGATCAAACGTTCCGTCCCTAATCAGTGGAGGAGAAACGGCAAATTGCTAATCCTCCCTCTCTCTCTTTTCTCTCTCCTCCTCTTCTCTCTCCTCCTCTCTCAGGGAGTCGGGGCACTCTTCTCTCCCCTCCTCTCTCCTCTCCCCTCCTCTCTCAGGGAGTAGGGGACACTGTAAAGGATCAGGTAATTATCTCAGCTCCAACTACAGGGATAGGCACATCTGAAGAGGGCCAAGCAGCTCCATCTAGTAACACAACACACACAGGGGACAAATACTGTGAAAAGACTTGGATAATCCAAGTTTCAACAGCTAGGCATCTGAAGTAGAGAGCAGAGACTGGTTCTAGAATGATTAGATTCCTCTGAGCCAGTGTTTGTTGTATTGGTAGTCTGCAGACAGCTTTCCTCTTTATATTCTGTGTATCCGGTATAGTACTAGGGCCACTAGCTATCGTTCTCATTCCTGCTTTATGTTTAAAGCCTCTTTTATGGTTGCTCACAATGTAAAACGTTTGGATTTCTGTTTGTAAATGAAAAGCGCTGTACAAATACAATATATATTGTTAGTAGTACTTAGGTGGCAGGGCTGATGCACAGAGAGCGAGGTCATAGGTCATACAGGGCTGATGCACAGTCATGGTTTAGGTCATACAGGGTAGAGCGAGGTCATAGGTCATTCAGGGCTGATGCACAGTCATGGTTTAGGTCATACAGGGTAGAGCGAGGTCATAGGTCATACAGGGCTGATGCACAGTCATGGTTTAGGTCAAACAGGGAGAGCCAGGTCATAGGTCATAAAGGGGAGAGAGAGGTCATAGGTCATACAGGGAGAGCGACGTCATAGGTCATACAGGGGTCAGGAGAGCGAGGTTATAGGTCATACAGGGGACAGGGAGAGCGAGGTTATAGGTCATACAGGGACAGTGAGAGCGAGGTTATAGGTCATACAGGGGACAGGGAGAGCGAGGTTGAAATAATTCAGTGGGACTGGCTTTGAGGTCCAGAGTTTAAAGGCCGTGTATAGTGAGCTACAGACGGCCCCTGGTCAAAAGTAATGCACTATGTAGGGAATAAGATGCCATTTGGGACACATCCAAGGAGAGGGTGATGGGAGGAGGAAAGGAGAGGGTGATGGGAGGAGGAAAGGAGAGGGTGATGGGAGGAGGAAAGGAGAGGGTGATGGGAGGAGGAAAGGAGAGGGTGAAGGGAGGAGGAAAGGAGAGGGTGATGGGAGGAGGAAAGGAGAGGGTGAAGGAAGGAGGAAAGGGGAGGGTGAAGGGAGGAAGAAAGGAGAGGGTGAAGGAGGAGGAAAGGGGAGGGTGATGGGAGGAGAAAGGAGAGGGTGATGGGAGGAGGAAAGGAGAGGGTGATGGGAGGAGGAAAGGAGAGGGTGATGGGAGGAGGAAAGGAGAGGGTGAAGGGAGGAGGAAAGGAGAGGGTGATGGGAGGAGAAAAGGAGAGGGTGATGGGAGGAGGAAAGGAGAGGGTGATGGGAGGAGGAAAGGAGAGGGTGATGGGAGGAGGAAAGGAGAGGGTGATGGGAGGAGGAAAGGAGAGGGTGAAGGGAGGAGGAAAGGGGAGGGTGATGGGAGGAGGAAAGGGGAGGGTGATGGGAGGAGAAAGGAGAGGGTGATGGGAGGAAAGGAGAGGGTGATGGGAGGAAGGAGAGGGTGATGGGAGGAGAAGGAGAGGGTGATGGGAGGAGAAGAGGTGATGGGAGGAGAAGAAGGTGATGGGGAGGAGGAGAGGAGAGGGTGATGGGAGGAGGAGAGGGAGAGGAGAGGAGTGATGGGAGGAAGGAGGGTGGAGGGGAGGAGAGGGTGATGGGTGGAGGGAGGAGAAAAAGGAGAGGGTGATGGGAGGAGGAAAGGAGGGGGTGGGGGAGGGAGGGAAAGGAGAGAGGTGATGGGAGGAGAAAGGAAGGGTACGGAGGAAGAGAGGGTGATGGGAGGAAAGGAGAGGGGTGGGGGGAAAGGAGAGGTGATGGGAGGAAGGAGAGGTGATGGGAGGAGGAAAGGAGAGGGTGATGGGAGAGGGAGGGTGATGGGAGGAGGAAAGGAGAGGTGATGGGAGGAGGAAAGGAGAGGGTGATGGGAGGAGGAAGAGGGTGATGGGAGGAGGAGGGAGGGTGATGGAGGAGGAAATGAGAGGGTGATGGAGGAGGAAAGGAGAGGGTGATGGGAGGAAGAGAGGGTGATGGGGAGGAAAGGAGAGGGTGATGGGAGGAGAAGGAGAGGGTGATGGGAGGAGGAAAGGAGAGGGTGATGGGAGGAGGAAAGGAGAGGGTGATGGGAGGAAAGGAGAGGGTGAAGGGAGGAGGAAAGGAGAGGGTGCTGGGTGAGGAAAGGAGAGGGTGATGGGAGGAAAGGAGAGGGTGAAGGGAGGAGGAAAGGAGAGGGTGATGGGAGGAGGAAAGGAGAGGGTGATGGGAGGAGGAAAGGAGAGGGTGATGGGAGGAGGAAAGGAGAGGGTGATGGGAGGAGGAAAGGAGAGGGTGATGGGAGGAGGAAAGGAGAGGGTGATGGGAGGAGGAAAGGAGAGGGTGGTGGGAGGAGAAAAGGAGAGGGTGATGGGAGGAGGAAAGGAGAGGGTGATGGGAGGAGGAAAGGAGAGGGTGATGGGAGGAGGAAAGGAGAGGGTGATGGGAGGAGAAAGGAGAGGGTGATGGGAGGAGAAAAGGAGAGGGTGATGGGAGGAGAAAAGGAGAGGGTGATGGGAGGAGGAAAGGAGAGGGTGATGGGAGGAGAAAAGGAGAGGGTGATGGGAGGAGGAAAGGAGAGGGTGATGGGAGGAGGAAAGGAGAGGGTGGAGGGAGGAAAGGAGAGGGTGGAGGGAGGAAAGGAGAGGGTGAAGGGAGGAGGAAAGGAGAGAGGTGATGGGGGAGGAGAGGGTGATGGGAGGAGGAGAGGGTGATGGGAGGAGGAAAGGAGAGGGTGATGGGAGGAGGAAAGGAGAGGGTGTTGGGAGGAAAGGAGAGGGTGATGGGAGGAGGAAAGGAGAGGGTGATGGGAGGAGGAAAGGAGAGGGTGATGGGAGGAAAGGAGAGGGTGATGGGAGGAGGAAAGGAGAGGGTGATGGGAGGAGGAAAGGAGAGGGTGATGGGAGGAAAGGAGAGGGGGATGGGGGGAGGAAAGGAGAGGGTGATGGGAGGAGGAAAGGAGAGGGTGATGGGAGGAGGAAAGGAGAGGGTGATGGGAGGAGGAAAGGAGAGGGTGATGGGAGGAGGAAAGGAGAGGGTGATGGGAGGAGGAAAGGAGAGGGTGATGGGAGGAGGAAAGGAGAGGGTGAAGGGAGGAAAGGAGAGGGTGATGGGAGGAGGAAAGGAGAGGGTGATGCTGGGAGGAAAGGAGAGGGTGATGCGAGGTAGGAAAGGAGAGGGTGATGGGAGGAGGAAAGGAGAGGGTGATGGGAGGAGGAAAGGAGAGGGTGATGGGAAGAGGAAATGAGAGGGTGATGGGAGGAGGAAAGGAGAGGGTGGAGGGAGAGGAAAGGAGAGAGTGAGGGAGGAGAGGAGAGGGTGATGGGAGGAGGAAAGGAGAGGGTGAAGCGAGGAGGAAAGGAGAGGGTGATGGGAGGAGGAAAGGAGAGGGTGATGGGAGGAGGAAAGGAGAGGGTGAAGGAGGAAAGGAGAGGGTGAAGGGAGG